>NW_006766908.1:113366-116903 GCF_000275845.1 Dichomitus squalens LYAD-421 SS1 | reverse complement strand
TAGGTAGGCGTGCCACATTTGTCATGGCAGGGCTACCTCGCTGGCGGGTATGCATCACGAGCTTGAACCGGAGCTCGTGAGCTGTCGGACGCGGATAGCCAGACCGGGGGATGATGTAGAGACGAGGCGGCGAAGGAGCGGAAGTGTTCAAGTCGAAGTGTCGGGGAACGAGAGGGGAGAGCTATACTAGGATGTTTCAGCATGCACGTACGCCGTTGCGAGGCATGAAACCAATTCTCACCTCGAACAGCTGCGCGCACCAGGCAGATCTCGGAAGGATGAGCTGGAAAGGTAAGTGTCGCCTCTTGTGGTGGAAGTCTTCACATACTTATAGTGCAGGTGCATACGACGGGACACTTAAATGACACATACCTCCAAGGGTGTTGCATATACGTGATATAGCTCACCTGGGTTGGTATTGCAGCAGCGACACCATGCACGACGTCTCACCTTGTACACAAGCTCTCGACCACCAGACGCACGTTGTTAGCTGCGGCAGACTTCAACATACCTTCCTGACGTTGTAAAGGAGTGTGTGCGTCAAACTGGCTGTCGGGCAAGCAGGACAAGAGGAGGGGACGGAGAGAAAGACAGCAGGCACCCGTGCAAGCAGCAAGTCCACCACGATGACGTCATTGTGTGTTAAGGGCAGGTTCCCACTGCCAGAGAACAGACTTCGCGTCTCTGGCCCCTGTAGTACTGTACATGTTGGTGATAGAACTGTTCCCTGAGCCGGAATTGCGGGACAATTCCCCATACAGAGCAAAAGTGTCGTGTTGAGGGCACTAGTGTGAACGCGCTGCAATTATGCCGGCTTCCTATGTCTTCGTACAACTCGTACCATGCTTCTACTCCGGCTAGCGATGCTTTGTGCATCAGAAATGTGATCTCGTCCCGGAGTACCTCAGCTTCACCAGCTTGAATGAGCAGGGGAGGCAAACCCTTGAAGTCGCCAAACAATAGGCTTGCTGATGCCTGGCTTAGCGGCATGACGAAGGGAAAGCCCCTAGAGCAAGCAGCCTAGATCTTCTTGCACAGCGAGGAGAAGTCACACGGTCCTAGAGACAGACTCAAGCTAGCTTGTACATAACAGAGCCACAGCTAGAGACAATCGTAGACGTCATGTCCTTAGAGAGATGCCCGTCCAATCTCGCAACGTTAGAGCTAAATCAGACACGTCAAATGGGCGCTCAAATCCGCCCGTCCGACCGAAATCGACACGGCACGAGTATTGACAGCTGAACACCATCTCGCACGCCCCAAATCGATTGAAACCATGCACGTTCTCACTGGGCCCAAACCCTCACCCGAACCCTAACCGAACCCTAACCGAGACTCTAACCGACGCGTATCACTAAGACCGCGTGGGTTGGGAGGTTTGATACCTCCCTGGCCCGATATCCCAGAGGTTTACATACCTCGTTGTAGTCTCTACAGAAGCCGGCCCAATTGTCGAACACAGGGTTGAAGTGCCGGTCCGGGTAGAGCGGGCGAGTGCAGGGCAACTCAACAGTGTTGCATTCTGTGAGATGATGTTGTCGCTGTGGACGACAGCGTCCACAGTAAAACCATCCAGATGCCCGGACGGACTTGTTGTGGGGGAAGGTCGCCTTTCGACAGGATGCAAACGAAGAGATTCACGACGAAGCACAAGACCTTCCGGTACCCCGGCTTCGTCGGATCCGCCAGCTCAGATTCGTCGACACGGTGCTGGTAGACATTCGGGAACGCGACACACTTGCCCTCATCCGCAACGACATACCCCAGATACTGGTTCATTGGGCGTTGCAGCCCGAAGGCAGTCAAGAATCCCTGGTCGTCATCCTGCAGATGCTCTAGCGCGCGTCCTTCGTCATCAGCGCCGATTGCAGTCCGGAAATCGAGGCGCGACTCGGTGATATTCTCGCACGCGTAGTAGTAGAGGCCCGTAGCGACGATGTTCTCGTTCGCCATTCCCTCGACGTGCCACGACCCACCGGCGTACTTCGGGTTCTCTGGGGTGAGGACGATATTCGCTAGCTTGACAATCACTTGCAGCGTACGACCGCGGAGCGAGATCTTGATCTTATTCTCCTCGTCCACAGCATTGGGAGGGGCGAAAGGTTCAGGTTCAGGAATAAGCGGCCATCTATACTTTGACTCCCACTCATCGTAGGCATCGTGGTACGCACGTTTGTCAACTGGGCAGTCGTCAAAGTCTGCATAGTCTGGTGCGGGTACCGTGACGTGGTGATACCAACGATACAGACTGGGACGTACGGCAAGTGGAGGCCAGGGACTGGCCGCATCTGAAAAAGGGGTTTGACGTCGCCCGATTCGGAGATCTTCAATTCCATCTGGAGCCATTGGTAGTCATGCGAGATGCAGGACGGTTTCTGAAAGAAGAACCATGTTAACTTCTCAAAATCTAGGCGGTAGTTGAGGTAGTCCTCGAGCTGTACAGTGGAGGCGACGGTAGACGTGCGACCGACCGATGCGCAGGCAGCACATTGACGGATGGATGAGGTCCAGCCATGTTCGTTTGATCCCGGATGACAGTCCTTCTCGTCTGGGATAATCTCGAGCGCGAAGACGCCTTGCACGAGGGATGCCTTCTTCTTCTTCTAGATCCCGTTTATTGCCCTGCGAGGCCGAGCCTCATGATAGGCAGTAAATACATTGTTGTCTACTTGGGTGATGATGGAGGTCGGCGGGACATAGTTGAGCAGGATGCTCATGCAATCTAAGGGTGTGTGGTGGGAGAGATGTCGATGAGGGATGGTGCAAGGGGATGTGCCAGGGTACAGACAGGGGCGAGAGTGAGACGTTCGAGTACGTAAATGGTGTGGAAGGGGGCAGGGCTCAGAAAAGGTGCGTTGCGGACGTCCGCCCAGTCCCGGCCATTTAAGGCAAGGGAACGGGCTATAAACCTGCGGCCTTTGGGTGCGGTTGCGCCCCTGGGTCTCGTCTCTTGCGCCGGTCAGGTGTACGTCTGGCGGTATCCCCGCCATCCGTCAGAACTCCCCCGCCCCTAGAGCGGGCGGGCGCCCGCAGCGCACATTTCCGGTGGGATCTACGAGAGCGCAGTAAATACATGCAATGGGGTCAACTATAGGATAGCGAGCTATATGTAGTAGAGTACATAGTGGTGTTGTCCTGTAACAATTAAACGAGGTCAGCGTGTTGCATGCTGTACGAATAGAGGGAGCGAAAAAGGGGTATGGGTTGCACTCGGGGCAGGGTGCTGTGTCTTCTGGTTGCGCCTCCCATAATGTTATGTTTTGCGATGTTTCGGCTCTTTTGGTGCCACATTGCCGAAGGTGTGCTGCAGGCGACGTGTTGCGCTGACGAACTTGAGGAGAGGTTGCATTGCTGACGGCGCATTGAGGAGGAAGGATATTGTGCGGCCACGACGTCCGAGGTGTGACAAGTGTTGCGAGCGCGCCGAAGCATAGGCGGGGCATTGCAGTAGGAAGTGCATCACCGTCTCCGGAGCTAGGTCGCATGCCGGACAGCGCTTCGAGTCGACCCGTGCGATTCGGTATAGGTGGTCGTTGA
>NW_006766908.1:75017-104237 GCF_000275845.1 Dichomitus squalens LYAD-421 SS1 | reverse complement strand
CACCCAACGGGAACCCGTCGACTAGGATCTGTCGCGCGCGGATGCCCTCGCGATCCGCAACGCTCAGTTGCGCGGCCCTCACGGTGCCAGGGAGGGTGGTGCGCACGGCGTCCGCATACAAGAGAGGGGTAGAGTATGGTAACGACTCACCGGGTGCCTTGCCAGAGCGATCCCCATCGCGGATATTGTCTACTGCTGCAATTATCCGCTCCTTCAGCGACTCCTCAGTCCCGGCTAGCTTGCTCGTGAGTTCCGTGATGTGATCTCCTGCGGCGGCTACTCGTTCTTCCAGGCCACTGATTAAGGTGGTAGCCTGTGCCTCGAGACGGGTGAGTAAAGCGTCTGTTAAGGATTCACTCACCGCGCCCTCTATAACTGTCTTTGCGTATACCGCCAGCCCAATGCAGCATTCCGCCGCCCGCTCGTTCTTGCCCACTAGGGCTACTCCCACGTGCAGAAGCCCGGTAATTAGTCCTTCAGCCGTAGGGGCTCCTGCTGCGGGTACCATCTCATGCCTGCGCAACACACTCAGAGCGTCTTCTATCGTCTTGATCTTCCCATACGCTGCCGTAAATGTGTCTTCAGTTGGGGGCCGCATCTGCCTTGCGGGCGGTGCGCCCGCCGGTACTGGCGCCGACGTCTTCTTCGACCGTGAGGTAACTTGTGGCGATGCTGTTCCTCCTCGTCTGACAGGTTCCAGCGGCATTCTGCTATTAGTATGTGTATAGCGTTCGATATGAACTAGTGCGTCGCCCAGAGAGAGAACTGACCGCACGGCGTAGCCCGCTCCTATTGGCTGACGACCGTGGGAAAGTTGTCGCTGGTGGTGGTACGAGTTAAAGGAGCTCGAGGGATGCCTTGACATCGGCGGGTATCAGAGATCGCGACTCGTACACCTTATGGATCGCCGTCGCCTACATACAGCTAAATTCAGCTAGAATCGAGGACTTGAATGGAGTATACGCCCACAAAGATATCAGTTTCGTCGTCGTACTGGCTCGCGCCATATCGCAGTTCATCAAGGAGGTAGTTGAGCTGGACGTCGGTGATCTTGTCCCGGGGCCACTGTTTTTCGCCATCGCCCCTCTTCCAGTACTCGTTGCCACCCCAGAATCGTTCGACCATGACTGCGTCATGCTCGATCATCTCCTTGCGCGACTATGTTACGATCTCGTCGTCGTAGACTTTCTTCCACCAGTCGGGCTTGGCGCGTATCTTCCTTGAGAACCCTCGCATGCGAAGCTATCGAAAGGAGACGTGAGATTTGGGACATAGCTCGTAGGGAAGATCTGCAACTGCAAATATGCGGATGTCGTACTTATGAGTAGAGGCTAATAAGGCGGTGCTCACTGGCGGGTTGGACTAGACGAGTCGGTCCGACTCCGACGGGCGCTCACTTCAGGCACAGTTGTCAGGCGTTTTCTTCAAGTTCCTGGATGGCTGAGATCCGACTACTGCTCGACGCCGCGAAGCTGATGTGTTGCTCGCTCTCATTTTGATGAGCTTACTGCAGTTTATTTCGCCACCACAGGCTTTCTTCACATCAGCGTCGTGAACAGGACATGCACGGTGGATACGCAAAAAGGCGATACTTGTGTCAACGAGTCGCTCGCAATCGCACTCTATTCTCTAACATGATGTGATTCTGCAGACAACACAATGATTCGCCGTGTGCGAGGGTACTTTACTCTACACGAAAAAACCATAGATTGTGTCACCCCCAGCCTTCTCAGGCCCTTAGATGAACGAAGACGCGCGATTGCCTGAGGCCAGCCTCACCGTCCAGCCTTCGAATCGATCAATCAAGATCAAGGTCATTCCGAGTCCAGAGAAAGTAACGAGTAAGCAGTGTTCGAATCAAGATGGATTGGATCTGCTATGGTCGCTATATGATGTACATTGCATGAATCCGAAGTGTGTCTCCATGGCTGATAAGCCGTGGCCCGTCATCGAATGAGCCCCATCCCCTTCACGGCGTCGTAGGACGTTCTGCGAACATTGGTTAATCTCAGAGGACATGAGCGACGTGCCCGGTCGAGCTACTGACCTCCCATCCACGCCAATATGCCACTTCTTTCTCCCTAGAGCAGACGTCACCAGTCTGACATCTGGGTCAGGCAATTTGAGGACGACATTCTCTGGATATAAATCAAGGAATTCTGCGAGCAAGCAGAATAGTGCAAAGACGGGCCGATCGCTGTATTTGTACTCTCGAGACATGTATAGCGTTTGGCCTTTCCTGATGAAGAAGTAGGTTCTTGTGTGACAGGTCAGGATTGCACACGCAGCCTTCGTCTCAATTAATTGAGACCAGACCTAGTTTAGTACGTCGCAGTCAGATATGAATGAAGAACCTTCCAGGAAAGTCTCACCTGAACAATGAATTTGTTCATTTTGCCTGATAGCTTGTCATTTTCACCAGGCTAGCCAAACGCGCAGGTGTGAGATGCATCGCTTGACTTGACCATTTGCGTTGCGGTGAGAAGATCAAAAACCTGAGCGTTCAAGGCGTTCTGTGACTTGACCTCGATAGTACAGAACACTCCAGGGACCAGTACATCCTCATCCTCGGTACTTGCTTCATGAATATCCCGTCTGGAATGATGTCTGCGTGTGGATAGCTGGATAGAGCAGGACACTCAGGGTCCTTTTCGGGATCGAACAAAGGCAACGCGAATGGTTTCTTCTGTTCTCTAACCCTAGAAATGAGACAAAGTAACAGGAGGGCCGGTTGAAATATAGTTTGCTGGCACCATGTCACAACGTCATTTTCTGAGCGAACAGTTTTGGGCAGGCCATAGCGTAGGTTCTCGGGAAAACAGTGTCCCAAGGCCAAAGCCTGATCCAGGCTTCTTGCGTCCACGCCTATTTTCTGTAACATGGCCTTTCCTTCCGCCTCAAAGCTGTCCAAGAGAGCTGGGAAATAAACCAGATACTTCAGGTGCTGGTCTCCTCTCAACCGAATGTCACGTTCTGCCTGTGTAGTCTCCTTTGTGCCTCGAATATGAGCCCTGGAGTAGACGTCGGGGAGTTCACAAGGAAAGGTGCGCGTAAGGTCATATGCCGTAGTAATCTCTGTATCCCAATCCGCCATTTTGAGCGTGTGTTTGCATGATTATCTTGGGAACATCCGACGAACCTTGAAATTGAGTTGCGTAGAAGAAGGAATTGTCATCCACAGATGTAGGTCTATAATACGGAACAAGAGTAGATGCCCGAGTCCTATGAGGCTTTTCTTGAGAACCAGGTGTGATTGGCCCCTGATCTGTGATTCCAGTCAATAATGTGATGGAGGTCGAAGGTACAAGTTTCGTATAGAACTCCCCTGTCATGCTTGCCACCTTGCTTTGTATTTGTATGTGTGTTGAAACCGAATCTGTGCAAGGGATAACAATATTGCCATCTGATATAGCCATCACAGCGAGTTATAATGAAGTCACCTGTCGGGCCTTGAGAGATTGTGGCGCTAGTTGAAGAGTCTTTGTTGGCCGTGGATGTCGCGTTGATTTACTGGGTGCAGAGAGCCCGAGGACTTGTGTAACTCCGTAGCAAGGCGACTTCTGTTATCGGACCGCAGCTCTTGTGAGGTGTGTGCAGATGTGTAGGCTGGGTGTAGAGCTTCGGTGTTGTAGGCTTGCTCCGTCTACACAGACGAGTTTTATACATACTGTGGGGTGATGCTTGTGGCGTCAAATTGTGAGGCATACTGAGGCGCATGACATTATGACGAATGAATTGAGGGTTGGAATGAATCCCACCCAAGGCCGGTGAGGCGTGCACAATTGTAGCACAGTCAGATGCGCCTCAAACACTTGCCAACTGACACATGATCAATGTCACTATGGGGCGAGAAGTGAGACTTACAAACCTCCCTGTTGTTATGTGGATGATAGCAACCTATTGTATCCATCATTCCAGAGAATCATATTGGCTTCGCGTCTTAGGGTCGTCCAACAGTTATGGAGTATGTTCATACTAAACATGCGGATTATGATGCTGTCATTGTAACATCTAACATGAAGGAAAGCCTGATGTTTGTCTACTACTCCGGGTTTGCCACAGAGGTCCTTCGATCTCTGCTTACGTAAAACACTTGAGCGCAATTCATTGTGAATCGTGTGGATCGGTGTTGTTCCTCGGATGCATATGGAGGCATACATACCCGGTATCCAGGTACCGGCACATCTGACATCTTGAAGGTTGATGTGCTGTATACTGTTCAATTTGTAGCATTGTGAGTGTTGCAGAAAACGTGTCGATTCTTGTCAGCCGCTCATTTCGCCGCGCGCTTGAGGGGCCAGGGTACGTATGGGCTGGGGAGCGCTCATAGTGGTACGTCCTGCTCACTCGCTCGGATACTGCCAGTGAGCCAGTGGAGAGCTCCAGTGTTATCATACAAACTTAGAGAGAATCAGGGGGATGGTGCTCAAAATGTGGTCTTTCGGTCGTGGTTTTTAGCAGCCACGTATAGGCGCCCTCAAGCGCGCAGCGAAATGAGCGGCCGACAAGCTGCCCGCCCCACTTTGAGCGCCAATCACACTCGAACCGTACATATACCTTGGACGTCCTGTTCTACTCCAGCATATCACTTCCCTCTCCTCTCACATAGCGCGAATCAACTCGTCAAGTCACAATGGAATTACCGACCTCGAATAGCAAGATAGGCCCTTGTACAGGTCCCTATCATACACTCGTACCTTGTCACCAGGCCATTGTTGGGACGCTCAGGATCACTCAGCTCACAGAAATCCTCCGTGCTAAAAGTGTGCGCGGCATCGAGGTCTTCCGGGCAGTTGTGAGCATCGCTCAACATGAAGACGACGAAGTCAAGGAACTCGACGTGGTTTGCAAGGTTGGCTGGGGTACAATGGGAGCTGCGGAGGTTCAGCGAGAGGCCAATCTCTATCAAGATAGACTGCGGAAGCTACAGGGAACAGTTGTTCCCCGTGTCCATGGGTGTTATGTAGCGAACGACAGGATAACAGTGCTGGTTATGGAGTACTGTGGCCGAGCTCTGTCCCAGTGTACCAGGTCGTTCTCCCAAACGCCGTTAGAGTTCAGGTGCATATCCCACTGACTTCGTTCGTATGTCACCACTGATAATGTTTGAGATAGGAAATTAACGGTGAATGGTCTCCTTGCCATACATAGGGCTGGGATCCTCCATGGCGACTTCCGTGAGGAGAACATAGTCGTCCGTGAGGTCCAGAAGGGCAAGTTGGAAGGTGCCGAGTACTTCCCCGTTATCGTTGATTTCGGAGAGGCGATGGAGCATACCTGCGCGTTGAGAGGGGATTATGAGATCAAGACCAATTGTCCCGCACCTGGATCTACAAGCGGACTACTTCAATGCCTAGAAATACATGATGCCTGTGGCGAAGCTCGGTTCTACTACCCATACGGTATGTTTTCCTAGCGATGCTTTCACAGACATGAGCCCCACTCATCTGAGCCGCCATCTGTAGCCAGCGTTGAATTATGGAGATGCGAAGTTGCGATTGATACCGAGACGACGGTGGAGGAGGTGTACATGGCCCTGGCCGAGAGGGGGGTGGTTCCGGAGGGCATGGACAAAGAGAGAGCACGGAGAACCATAAGAGAGACATGTCAATGGTCGCAATTCAATAAGTGGCGGGATGAAAGGAACGAATTCGACAATATGCCTCTCACCCGGGACAACTGGGAGAAATCGAAACGCCGTCTTGAGGGACCGGTGTGAAGCCCTCCCCAGTAATACTGCTGTATACGCTGTTCTCTTGATCGCATTTTGCTAAGAGGCGATATGTACATGCATCTTACTTTTTGCACCATGTCGGTCCTGATGCTGCCACATAATCAATTCAACCTCGAACACCTGTTTGTAATGCTTCGCGTACCGCAACTGCTTTTGCATCAGTTTGTCCCGATACCTGTCCGGCTGCTTGCACGACACTGACCCTATGGACGCGTGTCTCAAGATGGCATGATATGATCCTTGGGGAGCTGTTAGCTTTGGCGCCTTCGCTACTTCATCCTGTGCTCCTGCCGCTGGGGGACGTCGCTCGTCGAAAGGATCCGCGCGAGGGGTCCGACGACGACGAAGCACAGAATGTTTCGCAACCTGGGCTTAGTAGGGTCCGTGAATTCGAAGCCGTCAGTATACGTTTGGGAACGTAATGCACTTGTCCACCTCGGGAACTAGGTGCGCAAGGTCCTGATTTAGTGGGCTGTCGCGCTGCAGTACGAACGTGATGCGGTAGCCTTGCTCGTCATTCTGCCCGTACTAGGGAGAAATGCCGTTGTCCGCGGAACACGCGCGGCTGCTTATGCTTATGCATGACTGAGCCCTGAGGCCTAGGTCCTGTGCGCTGCGGCAGACCTCGCCATTGAACGCATTCAAACTTTTGCAATTGTCGACGTAGCGCACCTGCATTACACATCGGAACGAACTATACTAGAGCCACATACACCGCACAAAGGCGTCCCAGCTCGCGATCAAGCAACGGTGGAGAACTTGTACTCGGCGCGCCAGTGATACGGCCGGTGCTTGTCGTAGATCTGGTTCCGCCCCCAATGCGGGTTGTTGATCCCGTCGATGTAGTCCTCCATCTCGACGACGACGCACGAGTGGTTGTCGTAGAACTTGCCCGGGTTCGTCGTCCCATCACCTCCATGAGCGCGCTTGCGCGGTAGGCTCTTCCCCGCGCTGGAGATCCCGTCGCACGTGTAAACCTGGATCGCGACCTGGTCCGTCGTTACGGACAGCTTGATGCCGGATGCGGGCGAGGTGAGCTCGAAGACTGGCTCGTCGCGCTTGTGCTTGGACATGACGAAGCACGAGTCCCACCCCTGGCATGTCGCGCCGCAGACGCCGACGGTCTCGTTGAACCGCTCGCTGAAGGGGCGCGGGGTCTGGAAGTCGAAGGGGGTATCCTTGACAGAGGCGATCTCGCCCGTGGGGATGAGGAACTGGTCGGTCTTGATGTACTTGTCCGCGCGCGGCATGTACACGATGTGGTCGAGGACGGTGTCTGAGCCGTTATACGCCGCGAGGTTCCAGTAAGTGTGGGAGGAAAGCATGATGGGCGACTTCTTGTTGTCAGTCACGTACGAGTCCATCTCGATGCGCCAAGTGGCATTGTTCTCGAGGATGTATGTCGCGCTCGAGACGACAGAGCCAGGGAAACCCTGGTTACCGTCCGCATCATGGAGGGTGAACGTGACGGATGAGCTAGTTAGGTTCGTGATCTGGTAGGCGGAGCGGTCGTAGCCGACGGTACCGCCGTGGAGCGTGTCGTGATTGTTTTCGTTGAGAGGCGTGTGGTAGATCTTGCCATCAATGGTGAACGTGCCGTTCTTGATACGGTTAGCGTAGCGTCCGACCTGAGGACCGAAGTTGGGGTGGACGACGTCAGTGCCATAGTTCGTCTTGTTATCAAAGCCTACATGATAGTAGACGACGTTAGGACTTCCCTCGCACTCGAATTGAACATGTTCACTGACCAAGGACGATGTCACGGAATACGCCATCCCTATCTTTCACCCATAACTCCGAGACGGAAGCACCGTATGGGAGGAACGTCGCACGGATAGAATCGTCAGGCGAGCGCAGGTTGATGGAATTGAACGGGTAGGTAGGTTGGAGTGCCTCGGGGCAACTCGCCAGGGTAGTGCCAGTAAGGGTACCACCGAAGGTGATAGCATCATTGGTGGAGTTATCCGCGAGCACAATTTGGTTGGTGGCAGCGGTCGCATCGGAAATAGCGCATGCGTACGCGCCTACGGTACCATTGTTCACGAAACCGGGCGTCTGCAAGGGGTTGGTCGCGGACGAGGATGAGACCGCGAAAGTAGACGTGCCAGTGGTGGTCGACGCGTCCAGAGTTGACGACTCCGAAACAGCAGTCGTGGTCGACACCGCGACGGTACTGCTGTCAACGACAGTAGTGGTGTTTTGAGCGGTTGCGCTCCACGTCAAAAGGGCGAACGTCACGTAGGACAGCAGGGAGTGCATCGTCGCAGAGACCAGGTCCACGCAAGCACGAGGCAAGGACGATGAGGCCGCGAAACGAGGGGAACGCGGAGACGGTCGAAATTCCTGCCGACATCATGAGCTTAAAGAGAAGTTCACTGACAGTCCCCCGCATGCGTCAGTGGGGCGAAGCGAGGTGCGCAGATGTCCGCTGACCGTGCTGCTGTGCTCTTTGTGCGCGCCTCGCACGTCTCGCATCTACAGAGGGGGTCAGGTGGCCGCGTCATCAATCTGATGATGGGATGAGGGCTACTCAAAAATCTCGCGAATTGATGGTCCCTTCCCTCCGGTCTCGTCAATGCTCACGTTGGTGCACGCTTGACCTGAACACGAGACTGACTGGAGGATTAAGTGTTAACGGCATTAATGGCCGCATCAGCATCCGTGATGATATATCTATATCTTCGAACCAAAGTATGTATACAGTACGACTTCTGGCGGATTTATGATTTGTTCTGCTTACGGATACGTTAGAGCTAGTTGAGATTTCTGCCCAGGCTATAAGATTTGTGCAGACGACAGCTAGATGACGACGGAGAAATGAGGGCACCGATGGCACTTTTATGGCTCGTCGCATACGAGGCATCACGGACGGCACATGATGCAGGGACACGACACTAATGGCGAGCACCCGTTGCGCCGTTAGGTGGTATCGCCGTCATGATGTGTGTTTTGCGCCGAAGCCTATACCAGAGAAGCTGACGAAAGGCTGCATGAACCAGGGCCCTCACCAATGACAGTCTCAAGGACGCACTGTATGACTTACTTACTTGGGGTTGACAGGCACGGTCTCTTCGAGCGACGACGGTGACTATCAGGAACCACCTGAGTGGTGAAGAGTGTTGTAAACAGAGAATGCGGTCTCGGGGACCTACCGAGCCGCTCCCCTTAGTCTACATGACAAGCATCGATCGTGATTCCTCGGAGCTGGTAGCCTGGCTGCCAGGAAGAGTATTGATGATGCCTAAGGGCGCATGCCAACCACCTCGGCTTACGGCGGTCTAAAGTTTGAGGATGCCTCGCCCTTGGACTAAGGATTTTGCAGCAACAAAACTTACCACATTACCATCGCAATTGTGGATCATGGAGTAACTCTCGCAGGTCCCACTCCTGAATTTCCGGTACTAAGAGAGGTTCAAAATGGTCGTCAATTACATCGTCCAACGGAAGTAGCTGCCGATCAGGAAACCTCATGCACTCCATTCAGCCACATGAAACTCCGGGAGTTCGAGGCTGCTCACCTATACCAACCCCTCCCATGATTCTCTTCCCCACTGGCGATCCAGGGGCGCCAGCTCGAGACATTCTGAGCGCATATATTCCGACGCCAGCCAGTGCTCCAGTCCCGATGATTCGACAAGTCAAGCAGTCTTGAAACTCTGTCTGCGCCAATGCCTGCTCGGTCCGAGCGTCCTCGTTGGAGAGCTTGACGATACTACCGGACTGATCAAGAGATTCAGACGAGGACATGAATTCGCGAGTGGGTGGTGGAAGCGGAGTATGCGCAGAAGCGCCAATAACGTCGCCTTGCATAGCCCTGGGGGCCGTCCTCGGCAGTCAGCGACGCGAATGCTCCTTTCTCATCGCATGACCTCGTCTCAAACATAGCTTCGGTACCCCCGTCGGAGCACCGTTGCCGACGACAAAGTCCATGAGCTTCACTTCTAACGTGCACTGAGACTTGGACACGACGCCTGGGACGACCATGATTGCCAAACACGCCGCCCGCCTTCTGCTCAGGACTCGACCTACTTGCGCAGCCCGCACGTACGCGACGCAGGCCCGTGAATGCGTCCGGATCGTCGAAGTTGGACCCCGCGACGGTCTGCAAAACGAGTCGGCGGTCATTCCGCCCGCGGTGAAAGTAGAGCTTGTGAATCGACTTACGGAGGCTGGTACAGAGATCATCGAGGCTGGCAGCTTCGTCAGCCCGAAGTGGGTGCCCCAGGTGAGTTGCGGCCCCATCTCGCGGCATTCACAGAGCCTTCGGATTGCACTATGTGGGACAATAGTTGATACAAGTCCAATGCTGAGAGCTTCCAAGAACAGCTGTCCGAAGACCTGACATGTTCTCTCAGTTCCTTGCGCGCGAGGAGACGAGCCGTACTACATGAGGCTATCTCGCCTAGTTGCCCGCAAGCAGAGCGAGCCCTTCGTTGACCATATTGTGTGCTCACATAGTGCCTGACTTAACTCACGCAATCATAGATGGCAGGAACCGCAGAGGTCATCAAGCACATGCAACGGCGGGAAGGACTGCATTACCCCGTTCTCGTTCCCAATCTCAAAGGCCTCGAAATCCTACTAGACCTCCTCGCCCAGCAGCCCAAAGGCGAAGTCCCATACACCGACGAAATAGCAATTTTCACAGCCGCCACAGACGCATTCTGCAAGGCGAACACAAATTGCACAATCAAGGAGTCGCTCGAACGCCTGACGGCCGTCACGGCACGCGCGGCAAAGGAGGGACTTCGCGTCAGAGGGTGAGCCGTAGGAGCTATCTCCCGCTACGAGAGTCGTTGACAAACATGACAGGTATGTGAGCGTGGTGATTGACTGCCCGTACTCGGGTAAGGTCGATCCCGTCATAGTCCGCGATGTTACCAAAGCCCTCCTCGAGATGGGCTGTTACGAAGTCAGCTTAGGCGACACCGTAGGGACGGGCAACCCTACGACAGTCGGGAAGATGCTCGAGACTGTCATCGGCGGCAGTAGCGACATCTCGCCGTCCGTGCTCGCTGTAAGCCCATCTTTTCCTGCGCCTGTCTCTCGATGAGTACCGAAGAGCACATGTTTTACGTAGGGCCACTATCACGACACGTTCGGAATGGGCGTATCCAACATCCTCACCTCGCTCGACTACGGCCTCCGCACCTTCGATTCCTCCGTCGGCGGCCTTGGCGGCTGCCCCTATTCCCCGGGTGCGACGGGCAACGTCGCGACTGAGGACGTTCTGTACGCACTCCAGGGTAGCCGGTTCCACGCGCCAGGGGACCTCGCGAAGATCGCGGAGGTCGGCTCGTGGATCTCGAAGCAGCTGAATAGGACGAACGCGAGCCGCGTCGGGAAGGCGCTCGAGGCGCGGCGGGAGAGGGAGAGAGTGGAGAAGGAGCGCGAGCGGGATGGAGGCTCAGCAGAGAGTGTTTCTGCAAAGCTTTGAGCAGGGGGGGCGTTCTATTGTGTTGTCTTGGTTTGCCATGCTGCGTTTGATCAAATTTGGGCATTGCGGTAATTTGCACACTGTACGCGAGTGAAGAACAGCTAAATGCATGCTTGGCATAGCAGAACCATACACGGAGAGAAGGTCCGATACGTGTAACGCATGTGTGCTGCAGCCGTTGTAAGCCCTACTTTCACCTCCGCTCACCCTTCTCAGTTCCTTCGTACACAAGCACCCAGTCTCCCCCTCGGGCGCGCTCCCTACACTAGAAGGGTGTCGCAAATCTCTGTCAAGTGACTAAGGCGAGATCTTGCTGACGGTGTACATGATGAACAGTAGATATGAGAGAGGGATTGGCCTCAATCAGCCGTACTCGACTCTAGTGAACGCTGACGCGAGCAGAGTGATACGATAGCAGATGTGATGAGAGGTTGCCGATGCTCAGCGACAAAATACTCCCTTCCCAGTCATACTGTCAGTAGGGGCCTCGCCCCGCTGAGGGTGGTGGTCGCGGGGAGAACGAGCCAACGTCACTACGCAACATGAACGATCGTCCGGTATCATGATTTCGTGCGCCTCGAGTGTGAACGACTATCTTACACAGCACTCCAGAGGGTGAGATACCAACCGATCTTTCGCGTACTATGCATCAGAAGCCAGCTCAACCTGCAACACGACAGTTGAGTACAATGACCGATTGGCACTGGAGTAAACCTCACCTTCGAAATCGCGTCTTCTATTACCTCCTCGACTTTCTTCGCGAACCCAATCGCCTGCCCAAATATCTTCGTCGCACACGCAATGCACTCCGCGGCCGACACAACCACCGGCTCCAGCATCTCCGGGCTGCTCGCGAGCGATCCGTCTGGCCTCACCACCAGCTCACGCCCGAGCTTATCAAGATAGTCCAGCCACGACTGCCGCAGATAATACTCCGTCGGATGCACGCAGTAGTACACCGAGTTTTCCTTGCAGTCGTCGGAAGTGCTGCTGCATATGACGAGCATCTTGATCGTCTCCTCGTCCACCCACCCTGGCATGGGCTGCAATCCCCGCGAGCGCGCGACAGCCGTAGAGGCAGCCTGCCCGCACTTGTAGCGGTACTCGAGGAGGTTGTGGTATGCGCGCCCGGAGATTGACGTGAGCTCGGGGACGGACTCAAGCATCGCAGGGAGCTTGAGCATGCGCCGGGCCGCAACGCGTGCGACGGCTAGGAGGTCGTAGGCGCACGCGAGAGCGTACACGCTCAGGGGTTTCTTGTCGAGGTAGTCGGCGCGGAGAAGGACGTCCTGCATCCGCTGGCTCACGCCTCGTAGGGAATACTTCTTGCCGGCCGCGAGTAGGGAAGACAGTTGTGCGAAGTCGATGACGGGTTCCGGGGGATGAGTGCATATGTGCATGATGCGCTCCCAGACTGCTGTCGACTCGGCAACATCGAGGATCGGCTTGTCGCTCGTATCGGAGCTAGTCTGAGGGAGGTAAAAGAGGTCGGAAAAGAGAGGTGATGCGTCCGCAATACTCTTGCGGTCGACGTGAAATTCCGTGCCGTCCGCGGTGCGTATGATTAAGTCGCCACACGGACTATCGTGGTAGGGACCCGACGCGATAGCCTTGATAGTAGCTAATTCAGGCATGAGTGTTCACTAGCCAACGACGATAGGGAGAGGGAATGGTTCTGTATCTCTGGGGCCCGAAGCATAGTTCTTATATGCTCACCAGCGACCTTGACGCCCTGCTAATAGGATTATCGATTACTGGGCATTGGACCCGGGGCGACCACCATGCTGCTATATCGGCATAGCCCGACTCATTTCATCCGTACACGGGGGACGAGAGGAAGTATTAGACTGAATTGGGATGTGACTCACGCCTATGTAGAAACAGCCATGGCTTGTACTAGAAGAGACAAATGAATCACGTATTCCCGATACCCTGAGAATACTCACCTCCGTGATTATGCGATCCTGAGAGTGACATGTCATGCGAAAGACAAACCTGACTAGAATACGAATACTTGGTTGCTATACATGACAATTGCCCCTATCTAGGGTGCAATGGTGCTCACAGGCTCTTTGGGTTGGGATGCCAATTCCTGTCAATGTGACTCAACTATCGCATATGTATCCGAAGACGTGCGTGTCATGAGGGAAGCCACGAACGCTGGGGGGTAAGACGTAATTACAGTACCCTAAAGCAAGTTATTCAATCTCAAGTCCCAGATTCGCGTCCTAGGAAAGGCAGTGACTCACTGTTAGAGCTGCGATCGTTTCATTGGTTGTACACGTGAACACACTGTACATCATTAGCGAGTGAAGGCGATTCAAGTCTATGTTCTTCTGACGTTATGACTTTGAGCGGCCCAGCGGGCGACCGTAAGAAGTGCATGACGCACAGGATCCGATCGAGTTTGTGGATGAGAGCTATACGAACGGGCCTCATGGCGTACAGCCCGCTTGCCTCACGGACACACCTGACTCTCATTGGTGTCTTGGGCGGACATTCACTGATATACCTGTACAACATGCCGTTACCGGAAAAGGCACGCAGAGTGGATGTCTGGAAGGACCATGGTTGTTCGGGTACGGGGATGCGCAACGACATATCGTCAGCGAGTATGCACTCTGTTACAGACCGCAAGACATAGCATTGATCGCCATAGACTCTGCCCGTAGGACGAAGCTTCATTACTAGCGAGCATC
Source organism: Dichomitus squalens LYAD-421 SS1 (assembly GCF_000275845.1). Classification (NCBI taxonomy): domain Eukaryota; kingdom Fungi; phylum Basidiomycota; class Agaricomycetes; order Polyporales; family Polyporaceae; genus Dichomitus; species Dichomitus squalens. The sequence goes on along the minus strand of NW_006766908.1, from coordinate 90,367 downwards.
CAACAGTTCCGCTACAATACGGAGGGACTCACCATGAGAGATCCAAGACAAGCGGACCCTCGCCCCATCTTTAAACCGCCGGGATCCATGTCAGCTACGTATGTATATCTTTCCCTCCGGACTTCGCTGCGTTGTTACTCATCCGTGCTTTGCAGACTGTCGTCAGAGGTGTAAGCAAGGTGATGGCATCGAGACGAGCTGCTTCGGGTGCAGCTAGCGCCCGCTGAGGCATATTCACCGACTCCGACGACGACCTTCTGCGTTCTCTCTCGGGCTCTCCCCTCGTCTTATCTCTTTATCCATCTCTGTCTTACTAGGCTGTATACTCGGACTCCGTGCTTGGGTCTACTCTCTGTGCTAGGGAATTATGTCGATCAACAAGATAGCTGCGGAGCGAAATCAGCGAGCTCTCATGGAGCTCGTCAGCCAGCCGGGGAATGGTCAGTTCGTTAATTGTGCACGAGTTCCCTTCGTAAGCGTACTCAACCCATCCAGACTTGTGCGCTGATTGCAAGAACCGGAACCCACGATGGGCATCATACAACCTCGGCATCTTCCTTTGGTGAGTTTCCGCGTGTCGATCCATGAATTATGTTGGGAGAAGGATCCTCAATATGCGTTGGCCTGTGATGGATCACAGTGTCGGCTGCGCGAGCATTCACCGCAAGATGGGTACACACATATCAAAGGTGTAGGTAGGGTCGCGCTTTGTGTGGGCTCTCGCAGTATAACATTCCGTCTACAGGAAGAGCTTGACCATGGATACTTGGACGAAGGAGCAAGTCGAGGTACGTATGCGTTCATCGTCTCCTGGGATGGGACCGTCGACGATTTGTATGCCAGTTCATGAGGTCTATGGGAAATTCCAAGTCTAATGCGCACTACAACCCCGACGAGACGAAGCATCCGCCACCTACGAACATGATTGAGTCGGAAAGGGACAGCGATCTGGAGAAGTATATTCGGTGTGAGTACAGTCCTACATCCTTGGTCTTTATCTTCGAGTGACCAACACCCGCGAAGCAAAGTACCAGTACAAGTCCTTCGTCACACGCTCCGCACAGGTTGCTGCGCTTCTGGGCCCCTCGAGGTCTGCATCCGATAGACTGTCTCCGGTGCCTCCGCGGTCAGCCACGATGCCGCCGTCAGCCTCATCGTCCTCGTCCGTATCGCGACCAGCACCCGCGCCTGCGTTCCCTACATCTTCGAGTTCGACCCCGTCCGCTGCTGTAGCTAACCAGTCGCAACCTCGCTCTGTATCCCAACCCATCGCTCCTCCGCATCCTGCACCTCAGCCTATTCAGATGCCACAACAGCTCCCTCCACAGTCGACCACATCACCGCCCCAGCAGTCGCACCAATTGAGCAACCCCGTATGGAATGACCTCGCACAGCTGCAAGCTCCCGCTACAAATTCGTCCCTTCCTCTACAGTTCGTATCCTCTCCGGCAACACAAGCTATCAACGTACCTCACCCTAGTAGCCTCTCCGTACCCAACCAATTCTCCGGTCTCTCTGTCAGCCCGAACAACCACTTCCCCTCCTCCTTGACTCAGCAGCCCACGGGTGCTTTCCCTGGGGGCACACCACGGAGCATGAGTCTCCACACCGGCTTGTCTAACATGTCGTTGAGCGGCATGAACTCAACCCTCGGGGTGCCGGGAACCTCTCCGTCCATGTTCCAGCCCCAGTCCACCATGGGCGGTGGACTCTCCGCTCCATCAACCTTCCTTTCACAGAACACGATTCCGTCTCCATTCGCCGCGCCATCTTCTCTTCCATCCACGAATCTCGGCATTTCCCAACCCTCCTTCGCACCCTCATCTTTCAGTCAGCCGAGTCAGCCCCTGTACACGCCTCAGCCGCAGGCGCATCCGCAAGCATCGCCGATGTTCCAACCCCAACCTCTGGCACAGATGCAAGGCTCGCCGATGTTCCAGTCATCGCCGCTCGGCCAGGCCCCGACTGGGAACCTAAACCCAAACCCGTATGGGCTGAGCCCCATGCAAGCCTCGCCACAGCCCGGCATCACGCCCTTCAGCTCGCCACAGCCCCAATTCGGAGGGTCGCCGTCTCCCGCCCCGTTCATGCAGCAACCTCAGTTTGCACAGTCGAACGCGGGACTGGGTATGGGCGGCTTGCCGGGAAACGCGTTCGGCGGAACGGGCTGGGGGCAACCTACAGGTTTCCCTGGGCAGCAGCCGCAATGGAGAGGCATGTGAGCGTGTAAAGGAGACGCAGACAATAATAGGGAAGTTCAAGCAAAGAGGGATGGAATTGCGGAAGTCGAGGAGATCCGATGCGGTTTGTTGATTTGTCTAGGATGTCTACCTCGCAATGCATTAATGCGGACAGTCACATGAGGACGCTTTCGTACGTTATGTGTGAATCTCGTAAAGCAGCTAGCAGTCGGAGGATGGGCCGCTGCCGTCCTGCTCACCCCATTCGCGATGTTCATCTTGAACAGCATAATGATAGTCCCTCTCAACATCGATCGTAACATGATATCTTTATATGTCGCGATGTCGTTGCCGGCGACGATTTATCGCCAAAGCGCGTGAGAACAGCAGGTGCAAGAGGCAACCCGTGAACTTAGGCGCACTGTGCCCGGCCTTCAAACTGAGCTATCGCGTCGCGTCTCGTCTGTCAGAACTAGCCGTCCACTGAGATTGAGGATGTCTTATTATGCGAATGGGTCTTCGTGCAAGTACAACTTTCAACCCCTCATCATCTCTTCTAATGATACTTCTGCTGCTGACCCCGGGTTCCTGCTCCAGCGTTCCCGATGCTCGACTATTCAGACGAAGACGATGTTGAAGGCTCGGAGATACCTCCCGACAAATGCCAGCTTTGCGATGGCAAGGATGATCTAGAGAAAGTCAGGCTTTGTTTGTCACACGGAGACTACTTCACGGCAGACAACGTGAGTGATCTGTTGTCATGTCTTGCTTCCGAGTGATTGCGCTGACAGACGTATCCGCCGTCGATCCGGACAAGCCATTGCCATGGCTCGAATCGCTCAAGCTCATACCAAAGACATTCGGTCGAAACCACCCCGGGAACCGCATGATGTGTCAGTCTCAAATAAATCAATGTGAGGCGTAGCGAAGCGGCGCTGATATTTCTGTCCAGTATGTAAGCCTCATGCAGATGCCTATAGAAAAGACGTGTGGCGTTGGTTTCCCAGCGCTGACGTCCGGTCCAGAATGAGGCACACTGAGGCAACGACCGTCTGGCGCTTAGCAAACGACCTGCAAGGAGCATCCCCCGGCCCAGATCCGAAAGCCATCGGCAACGCGACTGGCATTAGGGAGGATGGCACACTAGTGGATAGACTGGACTCAGTATGTGATCTCACAACTATTGAGCAGGTGAAGAACTGGACGGACATGCAGTCAGATCGCCCAAGCTTCGATGTTCTCATCTTCATGCCGCAGCACATGCCCCCCATCCCAAATGTTATCCTAGGTGGCGAGCGGACTGGCGTTCGCGTCATACAGCGTTTCAAACAGCTCGCGCTGAATCCTTACGTGGTCTTCGCTGTCGGGTTACGAATGCTCAATTCTGTGTATGTCCCGCTGCCAGACACGAATTTGAAGTCGATCGAGCAGGAATGCCTGGACATTCGCGCGGGTTGGAATGAGATGGGCTTAATGATCTCGTATAGCAATGAACCCCTGCCACATGCCTGATAATTGTACTGTACAGCGTCGCAGATAGCTTCATTACAGCCAAGATTGAATACAGACTATGTTTAACTCGTCGCGGTGTCGTTGCCACATCGCTTGCTCCTACAAACACATCATGTGAGATCTCCTGGAGTCACGATGTCAGTCGGCGTCACATATATATGAGCGGTCATCCCACCAGCTCTCGCGCGACGTTCAGAGTTCAAATCCTCTTCCGTCCTTGAGTACAAGCCACGCAGGAGAAGCAACACCTTCAAGTACTCCTCGGCAGGATTCTCTACGAGTGTCAAAGAGTCCCCGGGGCTGATCTCTGGAAAGTTGGCCACGACAAGCTCGACTGGAGCATAGGCACTTCCTATGACTTCCAAGGCTCGAACAAGGGCCGCGTAAGGGTTGAGACGCCATGCCTTCCCTGGAATATTGAACTGAAATTCCAGGCTGAGCTTTCCGTCATGCACGGCATGGAACCCCATTGACTCTTTTTCGATTGTATACTTGCTATTTTCCTTCTGGAGATAGATACGGGGAGGGAAGGTGCCACCTGTCCGGTGGCCCATACCTCTGCAGTCCCAGTAAATGTTGGATATGAAATTCCCGGTGGTATGGGTCATCGTGATCCATACAGACGCTAAGCGGCCAGTCAACATCTTCCAAACAGTTTGTTCATCTGTCAAACGAATAGCAATCGGAACAGGGATGGTAGGGGCTCACGTGCGGAGGCGGCACTGTCCTGTCTCGTATCTCCTTCCCTTCGACCCTCTCGCTCCAGTCTTTGCATTCCCACTCCTGAAGAAGCAAGAGGTCCCTCATGGGAGGGCACAAGATGAAAACCCCCCGATGCAAGTCCTTCATATGCGCGTCGCACACTGTTCAAGCTCAGCCCCAGTGAATTAGTTGATCAGTAGGGAGAAAGCACTCACAAGGAATGCAGTTCCTCTATGTCGATACATCCCCGGCAGTGCTCTCTTTCCTCTGTATCGCCTCATTCCCGACAGCTTGAAGGGTTATAGTCAGGTATGATCGCCCATGTCTCGTGTAGAGACTACAACGAGGTATGCAAACCTCTGGGATATCGGGCCAGAGAGGTATCAAACCTCCCAACCCACGCGGTCTTAGTGATACGCGTCGGTTAGAGTTTCGGTTAGGGTTTGGGTTTGGGTTTGGGTTCGGTTAGGGTTCGGGTTCGGGTTTGGGTTAGGCGCTATTCACACCTCCTCCTCCCCCAAAGGGGAGGCCGTCTGTATTTATCGCGCGAACGAGGCTTTAGAGTGCCCGCCTGAGTGCTCCCGGCTCGGGGGACCCCCCGAGCGCAGCGAGGGAGGGGAGGGAGCACGAATGGCGGGTCCTCTTCGCGCAAACCCTAAATCTGGCATCAAACGCCACAATGCTGATTGAGAACTTTGATCATCAAAACTAGCGCGCTGATGCGCCCGTGGTGACAGCGTCGGTGGTCTTTTGCGTCGCGCGTCCCCCACCCGCCACGCCTGCACAACACTCTTCACATGTTGGAAAAATGCTGCCTCGTCAACTACTGCGACCTCCTCAGAGGGAGTATGGTTTTTATTCGAGCTCCTTGAAGTTGCCTCGAGTATGTACACCGGTCCAGCTATCAAAATTTGATGCGCCCGTATTGATGTCCTAGGCTGACAGCCAATCATATGCGTGGTTGGGAGGTCTCATACCTCCCTGGCCCGATATCCCAGAGGTTTACATACCTCGTTGTAGGCTACTCGTCTCGTACGCATCAACCGTGTTATCTATTTCAAAGATGATCCAGATCGAGTGGCTCGTTCAAGCAAACCTCCCTTCGATCTCGGGGGTTGACTCGTCTGACACAAGTATATCCATACATCGCTCTCGTTTGTTCGTGTATCGCTGTGGCAGAGACCATGTAAATTATACGGATGCCGCCGGGAATGGTATGTATTCTGATCCACGAACTCACATTGATTCATATTATATGCCTATTCCAGATACTTATACACGTTTGAGCAGCCTGAGCGTTGAAGACCTGATGTAGGAGAGACGAATCACGCAACGGGAGAGTGATGATGCGAGCCCCACGTTTGACTCTGGTACCTGCGCCTCGTAGAGAGCTACTATAGCGCCTGCAACAAAAATTTCGCACAGTATGTTGTCCTATCGGAGTCGTTTTACTACTTAGGAAGGTTCAGCCGATGATCGATGATATGCACACCTCCTTTCCCACCGGATCATCGCCCTCATCCCTATGCAGAGCTTGGGATGATCCGCGTACCAAGACAATCTTCACTAGCGACAGCTTCAATATGGAGGTCAGGTCGGAAGGGGTCGCTGAGGGGTCAAGGTCGCCTTGCGCCATTTAGAGGATAGACAGGCCCGCCACCTCTTCTTGCTCTGCTACTTCACTGCGGAGTCTTTTATCTTCCGCGGTTACCTCTTTGAGACGATCATCCACCGTCATTTGTCTATGGCCTCGCGTTCGGAAATGCTGCTCAATCTTTCACTGATGGACGGGTCTGGCAGTTCACACGAGGCGACTTCTCCAGTGATGCACAGCTCGGTACTCCGGTGCGCCGCTGCCCATCACGCACATGCAATCAGAAGTGCATCTTTCACCGTGCAGAATAGAGTTTCAGCAGGCCGCAGGGCGTTGGGGCAGTGAACTGATGTGACGGATCTGGGCCACTCTGTGATACTGGGCGTTCGACGAGGCATTTGGCGGGGAGAATCCCTTGGAGCCAGCTCAGATATGGGCGCCCGTTACACTGTGGGTTGGCGCCACCTAGTGGATGCTGAGTCGCTGTTGAAACTCTCACTGCGTTCCCAGCACCCCCCAACAACCCAATCTTCGATGCATTCTTCTTTGAGCGCGAGGCAGCGTCAACCTTCTCCAAGTCATGACCGCTGTCGAGCACAAGGCCTCCAAAAAGCTAATATCGCGTCTCATCACCTCGTGACACTCACTCTGGACCCGTCTAAGTGCAGATCAGGCATTTGCTCGATCACCCCGCTGGTAGCCGGCAGCAGGTAACGTGGGGTTGGACGATGCCCAAGGGCTGGGATGCGGCGATGGACCCGCACAGACACGTCTACCATATTCCGATCCAGATGCGTTACTACTTCCGAGTAGATTCCGATGGAGGGTGTGTCTGGATGGCGGTTTTGGTGTCCCTGCTTCATCGCGCGAAGCTTCTCCATCGCACTGAGGTTGTAGTTTGGGAGCAGGTACCAGAGGCGAATTGCCCACGCATTCCAGGCGCGCTCAGAATGGTAGCCTTGCCGAAGCCATCCTCTAGGGCGTCGAACCCCGGTAATTCACTACCTTTTGTTCAGAATTCAGATACCGTAAGCAATGGAGGCCTCTTGCGAATAGGTTTTAAGTTGGTTTGGACCGCGTTTTGCACGTATCAAAACTCTGGGTCGCAGTCTGCAGAGAAGTTCTCAGAAATTGGCACACTGACCCTTACGGTCCAAGATTGGATCATGGAATAAGACATAAGAGACATAAAACATCTTACCCTCCATAAGGCGCGGGCCTCTATCGCTTTCGCATTTCCGATCTGTCAGATGAATCAAATGGAGAGGCGTGCTGATGGCTACTCAGAAGGCCTTGTGTGGCCGCCGTGGAGTCCGAGCGCGAAGAATGTGCGCAGCTGTGAAGAAGATATGATCTTCAGCATACGATCTCCGCAAGATTCAACAGACTTAGGCGGTCGTTCATCTCACTGAGAGGCTTGTATTGAACATCTTCACACGAGGCAAAGGGATCAAACCTGATGGTGTGTCAACTGGTACACCATCATTTCTATGTCGTATTGGGAACCTGGTCGTACGCCCAGATGGTGCAGGGATCTAATCATCAATCATTCCTCTTGCGCGAAGGCAACATCGCCCCAAATGCCACGGCCGCAATTGCTGTTCTGAGAGACTTGCAGACATCATAGCATGGTAGCAGAGTTTCAAATATTCCCTCCGTCGCTCACTCGTGTCACATCATTTCAGACACACATTACGCATTGGCTAAGGAGTCATCAATTGATACATGCATGAAGGGTCAAACACTTTTTCACAGAGAATATGAGGATGAACTGAGATTGCAAGGAATGTAGATATTGAGTTACTGTCTCGTACATTGCTACCTCCTGGCTGATTTACCTAGAGCAACCCAAATATTGCACTCCTGAGGTAAGTTTGTTCAATGGTATCTGTCTAAGGAAACAACATACTGCATCGGTGGTAGCGAAGCATGCTGTATCCAAGTATTGCATGTATGGTGGGGTCAGGCGCATCTCCTGGCCCACTGCGCCCAGACGTGCTTCAAGTTGAACCCAGCGCTCGGTGTGACATTCCCCAGGCTTACCTGACACTGAGAACCATACCTTGGACTACCGCGCTTCGACCGCAATCGTTCGTCAACTGAAGGTGATAAGACAGCTTGCCACAATGTGCTCTGCTTGGCGATTGGGACATTTAGTTTTCGTCAGAGGACGCCCTAGGTGTTGGAGTAAAGAACTATGACGTGTTATCAATTATGGCTTACTTGTACACCTTAGTAGCGACACATGTCTATTATGATACTGCGTTTCAACTGTGAGAAATTAGGGACCACAGTGTACAGATCACTTCATTCGTCGATCGAGGCATGAATTCCTGTTGTGAGGCTTCGAGTAACATATTGCTGCCTTGGCTACATGGGCTAGTCTTCATCGGACTTCATGCTGACCACCATACCGCGCGCCACAATGATTACTCACAAATAATAGAATGATGGTATTATTGAGGCGTGAGCTGTTCACTGTTTATGCAACCGCACAGGCAAACCAAAATCTCTGCACGTCAATTTTATTCTCACTCGTCTCTATGACATCAGAGCAGCCTTCATACCGGTGCACCCACCTCCCCAACCTACGCCTCAACTAGGATTGCAAGAATATAAAGAGACATGGGCTCAAGTAGCCTTTCCACTAAGAATCCCACTCGACACACAGCAAACGGCATAGACCTCCACAATTCTCGCAGCACTCAATCACACCTATCGTCCACACAACTAGCTATCACCCCACAATGTCTATCCCCAAGGAACACGTTGCCTCAGTGACAAGCTCCGTCCATCTTAGTGACAGTGAAAGAGAGGAAGTGAGAAAGAATTGGGGCCAGAAGTGCGCTTTGTGCAGACACGCAGAAGATACACAGTGCGCCCATATTGTTTCGAGAACCATGATCGAGAATTACTCTGTAAGTCATTCTATTCTTCAACTTTGCTTGAACTGACAATACTTGTACATCCAGCTTGTATGGCTGTTCTGTACAGGATTACTTGAACGAGGATTCAAGAAGACCGACCAAGAGAATTTTATACTGTGTGAGTTGCGTATTTCTGCAATTGTCCATCACACACATCTCTCATTTGCTTCATCTCGCCGTGCACCTGCTCACCTCCTTGTGTTAGTGTGTAAATCTTGCCACGCCCTATATGATAACGATGCACTTGCAATCTGTCCGCCTCTCTCGTGGCTCCAGAATGCCATACAGAAGGAATTAGATAGGCGGGGTCAGCCAGATGGGCATGCCAAGATCCGAACTCTACCTGAAAAAGAGGTACGTAGTAGTGTTGAATACTATCTCACATCCGTCAACTTTATGCCGCTAACTGTGCATAATTTTTAGGACGAGCCAGATCATGTAGTGATCTTCTTCACGAAATATTCGGGAAGCCCTAACCAGAAAAATGACCTTGCAATTGGGGGGGTCCTAAACCGCCTCAGTGTTCTCAGTGAGCATTATGAGGACGAATTCCCTCCAATTATCAGACAGGAGAGGATTCGTGTTCCGCAGGAGACATTAGTCACATGGAGAGAAACTGAAGATGGCCTGGTTGGAATCCTGGATCTTTCGAATATCGAGACCAAGCCACGCATGGCTGTGCTTGCTGCGAAGAGCGCATGCACAATTGGAGGTTTTTGGTCACCTTTCAAGGTCGAACTTCCTGGAGGAAAGCAGGTCCATATGGCATCATGGGTATATCGAAAGAAATTACTGGAGTTTCATGAAGTTTTCGCCTTCAACATCCCTCAATATCAATCTTTGGATTCCAAAGATGCCATGGCCCGCATGCTGGCTCAGGCGACAACTCTAATGGCCGAGGACAGCAACAACTCATACGACATCTCCACATTTGCCGATACATCCTTCAACGAGGACGACGAGAGCATCCCCGATATTGTGCCACTAGAGACTTCGATGGAAACCCAAATCCCATCGACTCCTATCGCCATACGAGACCAGGTGATTGACATCCTCGAAAACTTCAGCATCGAGGACATCACCTTCAATCAGCATGCGCCCGCGTTCATCAACGATGTTGATGACGACGAGGATGATGACGAGGATGACGGTCTCCCTTCCGGGACCATTTTACCTCCTGAATTGACGTCGGGTATCCAAGGCAGAGTATTCACGACTCTGGGGGATAGAGACTCAAATCCATCCGACAGGAACGCGGGCGGTGTACCTTCCGGGGAAGGGACGTTCCCAGGTGGCTCCCGCGGGAACCAAGGGCAGACCGCTCTTCCGCTCAGGCGTTCCACGCGCACCAGGAAGCGCCAGACATAGTGCGCCCAATGGTCTGCATGGCGGGTTGCAGGGTTCTCTAAGCACCATAGGTCCAGATCGAATCTTGTAATTGTGGAAGGAAGTAATGTGATTTAAAGAAAGCAGTACAGTGACCATGATAAACCGCACACAGTTATGCGTGCTGCATGCTCCAGCATCGCTCAAAATGGCTCAACGGGGCCCGACATTGGTTCGGAGCGTAAGTGGGAAGTTTATGAGCCCTCGTCCACTAGGGCCAATAAGTACCAGGTACCTTGAGGAGAACGGAAAAGTATTGACATGACTGGGTTCAAATTCTCGTTGATGAGGCCTACGCATTGTACCCACTTCATGTCTCCCTTTACTCCAGCAAGCCCTGCTCGTCTCCATTGTCCCCACCCATGATCCTCTCCGTTTTCTTCTCACACCTCACCACACGCCTCACCCTCTCCAATACTTCCCTCCGCCTCTCTTCGCCCGCGTCGACTACATCCCCCAGCATTATTGCTGCGTCTTCCACGTCCTTCCTGCGTATCCTCGGCCCCCATATACTATACCGGTACGTATCCACCAGCCGCACCGTCTCCAACCTCGCGCCTGCATACGGTCTCGCGACCATCGCCGCGACCGCGCTCGGGGGGAGCAGTGTCGACTGTCCGATGTAAAGCGTCCTGAGGCTCTGTAGGGGCGGGAGGAGGGGTGCCTCGGCGAAGGGGGTATTTCGGCCGAGCTGGTCGGACGGGAAGGACATATTGGTGAGCGTGATATGCTCGATGGCGGTCCAGGTGCTGATAGCGCGCGCGAGATGGAAGGTTGCGGACGGCACAATCTGCGCCCGTGTGAGGGAAGATTGAAGCGTGGGATGGTCGCGCGAACCTGTTCTGTACCGTTATAGCGAAGGCTGGAGGAACGTGCACTTACTGCGGTCGAGAAGTGGTGCTCTGGGTCAGGACCCCTCCAGATGAACGTCTTCGGGCTGCGCGCATAAATGCCGAAAGATCAGAATCACGGAGGCGTAAAAACACAGAAGTAGTATGAGCACAGGGCCATGCGCGCAGCGAAGGTGATGAGCTCACTTTGCGAGAGCAAGTGCTTCGTAGATGTAGCTTAAGTGCGGGTTGCCGCTGTGCGAGTGTAGGCGCAACGATAACAGTTCTAACGATACCTTGCCATCGTTACCCATGCGTTCCTCCGATTCCGACTCAATCCCGCCCTCTTCTGTCCTTGATGCTGATGTCGACAGACATCGTCGCAGCGCGGCGGCCAAGTACTTGAAGACCTCGAAGTCAGCCGAGCCACCCGCGAGCGCAACAGTAAGGGTTCTAGGAGTGCAGACAAGCGGTGAGGTTCCCTCGGAGAAGAGTATTAGTTGAGTGATTGAGCGAAAGTCGAGGTCGGCATATAGGAGGGGCTGGCCAAGCTCATAGAACAACTTGTTGACGCATAAAAGCTCGCCTGGACGAGGATGGTCGCAGAGCGCGTGTGCAAGGATCTCCCGCAGGAGTTCAACTGGTATGGTCGCGAACGTCATCAGAATGAAGGAGAAAGGGCGGGGAAGGCAGGAACATCCACCCGCTACTCCCGCGATACGCTCGATATCTGGGGTGAGTGTGGCGCCTAAATCGGGACGTCATATCCGGACACTCCGCATGGCTGGGTCCGAATGCTAGTGGGTTCCGACATAGTGGACAAGGATAGCAGAACGCAATCGCAATCCGTACCGGTCGTATGATACACAAGAGGCACTACGAGACAATGCCCGAGCATGCATCTAAATCAATCACTATCAAGCTCGATCTGGCAGGAATGGGGCGAATCCGAGATGAGCACGCATTCCGGTTTGAACGGAATCTCAACTGAACACGTACTGTCTCAGCCACCTTTCGCTTGGCCCTCGTAGCAGCAGCGCGAGCGGACATTCGACCGGCGGGTGCGAAGTTGAGAGTCGCCTGCGTCTGCTTACTACCTGAGGCAGCTGCTTTCGTACCAGTAGCCTTCCTAGCCGGGGCTTTCTTCGTCAATTGACTGGAATGCGATTACTAATATGAGCTGGACATCCGATAAATGGGTGCCAACAAAAGGCGCATGCCACGCACCTGAGAACAGCAGCCCGGTTCGTCCGCTTGGGAGGCACGATTTCATCTTCTATCTCGTCCTCGTCTTCGTCGTCCGATGGAGGAGCTGCTGCCTTCTTGCCTCGCGCAGGCGCTTTCTTTGCGGGCGCAGCGGCTTTCTTGGGGGCTGCCCTGCCCTTGGCTTTCGGTGGAGGCGGCGCATCCGACATCTGCCTATCAAAGTCGGAGCCGCCCTGGTCGACGTCCATCATCATGGAGTCTACGGACGCGTCAGACTCCTCTGCTGCCTTCGCCTTACCCTGGAATAGCACGCCAGCAATGATAAACCAAGGATACTCAAGAGATATGGGTAAGTCGCACCTTGCCCTTTGCCGGCTCTTCGGTTCGCTTCTGGAGATATCGCTGCTCGTGCTGCTCGCGCACTTGCTCCACCAGCTCGTCGATGTTATCGGCGTCGACCTCGCCCTCGCTAGCTTGCACGCCCTTCATCAATGACCTGAGCGCGCTGTGAACATGCCTGCATCCAACACAATCGTCAGCAATTCCAGGGCGCTTTGTCTCGAGCAAGATCGGGGCGAACACGCACGTCTGGATCGCATGCGAATCATCCTTATCCACAAACAACTCAATCGCGTCCGACATGCCCGCCTCGCCTAGCAGCTGCAGCTCCTGCGCCGCCAGATACTCTTTCACCAGCGTCTGCACCCGCACCTTGCTCAGCTTCTCGCCCACAGTCAGGTCCGGGTCGTCGATGCTCAGCTCCGGTACGTCCGCCTTGATCTTTCCCTTGCCCTTCGCGCCCTTGCTCTTCGAGCGGTGGAACGTGAGCACGTCGCGCGGGTTCGCAATGCGCCCGATAAAGTCTTGCCCGAACCGCACGGGGTTGGACATCTCTGAGACGCCAGTGGTCTCGACTTTGAGGCGGATGAGCGGGAGGGGGCGCGGAAGCTCGGGCTCGCCTTCCTCGAGGGCGCGCGCGTTGCGTTCGTCCCATTGTTCGTTGGCTTTGTTGATGAGCTCGTTGACCTGCGATAGTAGTCGTAAGAGTGCGGGTCAACTGTGCTGGTATATGACGTACCCTGTTCTTCAAGTACTTGCTTATTTCGATCTTGTCGGTGAGGTCAAAGCCAAGCTCCTCTGCTGCCTCACTCAAATCGACCTCGTCGATGACAAAGGGACGCACGCTCCGTAGAGGTATTGGTGTGAGCTCGAACTCCTTGCCCTGTATCTTCAGCAGCGCGACGTGCCTACAGGTGCTAATTAGTTCATGTATGCGCGGCTGAAGCGCATATACCCACTTCTCGATCGCTTCCCCGTCCGCGAGAGACGTTGCGACAGAGGAACCTGGCTGGGTGACATAGTAGCGTTTTCCAGCAACAGGCTCAGGAATGATTCGGCAGTCGTGCTCGTGGCCCCAGACGACCAAATCTATGCTGTCATCAAACATCCCCTCCGGGACCGACTGCTGCGGTCCGTGGGCTACCCTACACCCTCGGGTCAGCAACCTCACGTCAATTTATGCACATGTGCGACACTCACCGGTTTTGGTGCAAGAGCAGAATGTTGAACCAACTGTCCTTGTCCTTCGGCATGTACATCCGCACGCGATTGCTCCGAAGCTCAAAGTGCATACGCTGATCCTTCACGTTCCCTACACCGTAGAGTCCAAGACGAGTGTTGCCCTTCCGTAGAAGAACGGGCCGAATGGCGATACCGGTGTCCTGCGCTTCGGCGTCGTTCATTGGCAGGTCGATTTTGCCCATGTAGTTGATGAGACCAGTGACAGAGAGCATGTCCAGTGCGCAGAGAGCACCTTCCTATATCGTATGCGTGAACTGTGGGGCATACAGAGAGCATGTGCTATGCACTCACTGGTCCGGCACCTTGCGGATCATCGTGGTTCCCATGAATGGAGAACACAGGTATGGCCACGTTTAAGTTGGGGTCTTCGTAGTTGATTGCTGGAAAACTATGGATGTCACTATTCGAACATAAACCTTGAGCATCAAGTCCGTTAATGACACTCACGAATAGCTCGCTGGCTTCCCGTCGTTCGGGTCACTCAGCAGCTCGACCTGGATTGGTCTGTCTCCAAGTGTGTACTCCCGTAACAACGCCATGACTTGGTATAGGCAGTCCCTTGACGGTCGGTTTTCATGGAATAGATCTCCGGCCAGAAGGATGAAGTCCACCTAGATGCCACTCGGGTCAACGCATTGTTCACGCAATTACATCTCGTTCACCCACATCATGCTTCACCGCAAGCTGCAGAATCTCCTTGAACGCCTCTATGGAATCCTGCCCACGTATAGGATCTCGTTCCAGATAGCCTATATGATTGTCCGTGGCCAGCATGATCTTTATGGTGTCGTCCGCGTCTGCTCATCCAGGTGAAAGGCAAACCCAGATGCCGTCCGTCGGTCAGTTTGAATGTGCCTGTGCCTCTCGCAATTTGCGTCCTTCAGCCACAGACGGTGTACTCACAAGCATTGCGGATCGTCGGAGGGGGCATCCCCTCGTACTCGTCATCTGAGGGAACGCTCATTGATGTTATGTGTGGTGTGTAATGTGGGAGGTATAATGACAATGGGTAGCGGATGGCGGTCAGAGTCCAGGAGGCGGGAGCACGACGCGCGACGCGACGTGCGCCTAGGGCCGCTCAATTCTTGAGGACGCAGGACGCAGGACGCACTCAGAGCACAACTGATGGATGTGATGGGCTAGCCGAACCTGCCGCATATGGCAAGGTACCAACCTCATCTCTTGTGCTCGTTGTTTTCCAAGGGGTCTGTCGTGTCCCAAACCTAACAGAAAAATATGAATCGCGAGTATGTTGGAGACGAAGGCTTTCCGCGTCGATTGACATTACCCTTGAGGCACTTTGTGAGGGGGGATGAGTGTTATCGTCGCTCGAGGGGTTTCGAAGGCGAGCTCGTCGGCTAGTCTCGCTTAGCCCATCACCTCCATCAATGGCCTCTGACCGCGTCCTGCGTCCTGCGTCCTCAAGATTGAG
>NW_006766908.1:34139-74514 GCF_000275845.1 Dichomitus squalens LYAD-421 SS1 | reverse complement strand
AGTCCAGGAGGCGGGAGCACGACGCGCGACGCGACGTGCGCCTAGGGCCGCTCAATTCTTGAGGACGCAGGACGCAGGACGCACTCAGAGCACAACTGATGGATGTGATGGGCTAGCCGAACCTGCCGCATATGGCAAGGTACCAACCTCATCTCTTGTGCTCGTTGTTTTCCAAGGGGTCTGTCGTGTCCCAAACCTAACAGAAAAATATGAATCGCGAGTATGTTGGAGACGAAGGCTTTCCGCGTCGATTGACATTACCCTTGAGGCACTTTGTGAGGGGGGATGAGTGTTATCGTCGCTCGAGGGGTTTCGAAGGCGAGCTCGTCGGCTAGTCTCGCTTAGCCCATCACCTCCATCAATGGCCTCTGACCGCGTCCTGCGTCCTGCGTCCTCAAGAATTGAGCGGCCCTCCTCGGAGACGCGTCCTTGGGGTAGGCGCCTCCGCGTCGACGGTGCGCAGCCGAGGCCAATCTGCAGCCAGCAGTGCCACCTTTTCCCTGCCTGCTATCCGCCAGCACCTCTGGCCCTCGTCTCCTCCTGTGTCTCTACCGTGGCCCTGTTTGACGCTTTTTTCACCTGCAGCGACGAAGTTCGTGCTTCTGGAGACGACGACTCACACGATTATCTCTGAGCTCGGGCATCTCTCAGACGTCTTGACCTCGTCATGGCGCAATCATCCAACCCGCCCGCCTCAAGGGCACTAGTTGTAAGCATCTGTGTGCATGTGTGCTGCCACCCCATTCTAACATGACGCATATAGGCTGGAACTGTGTCCTTCTACTTAGTTGCAGCGTTGGCTGTACGTGTTCTGAGTGCGTGTGCGACGGAAGGGGAGCTAATGCGCAGCATACTACCGCGGGCGGCGGCGTAGATGGTGATGGCGTGAGTGTTCATCTTGACCGCCTCCTTCGAATCTCAGTGTCGTTCGCGGTGAGCGTGCTCGTCTGTTTTGGTGTGTCCGCGCGCCAGAACATGAACACGAACGCGGGAGCTACGGCCTCGTCCAACGATATGCTAACTCTTGCTCAGGAATAAATGGGTCCTCAACACCACAGATACACCCCTCTTCTTTCTGCTGGCGCAGCTTATCATCGCTGTCATTCTGTTCCTCATTGCGCACACGCTTGGCTTCCTGCAGCTACCACTGCAGCTTGACATTCAAGTATGCAAAGGATTGATACCCATGGTTGGCCTGAGTGTCATTGGGCTTAGGTATGCAGCTCATTTCCTTGTTCACGTTTGATCTCTTAACATATTCTGCCATCCCCACATTTTCTTCCGTGAACAGCTTCAGCAACTATACCCTCAAGTACGTTGACGCCTCCTTCTACCAAGTCGCACGCGGCATGGTCCTCCCCTTCACCGTCGGCACTTCCTTCTTCATCCTCCACGCCCGTCCCTCGTTGCGCATTCTCGCCGCCTGCGCCGTCGTCACTATGGGCTTCTTCGTCGGCGTCTTCCTAGATGGCACTAAGGTGTCCATGATTGGCGTCTTCTTTGGCGTCGTCTCTTCGATGATCACGGCGCTACACTCGGTGGTTATCAAGAAGAGCCTGGACGTCGTGCACGGGAGCGCGCTCCACCTCTCTTGGTATACGAACTTGTTAAGCACGATCATTCTCGCCCCTCTAATCGTGCTTGCGGGAGAGTTCCCGGGTGTCATGAAGCTGCTGTTCGGCCCCAACGAGTCTGCACCGGGTGAGATGAGCACGCTCGCGACTTTTGTTCTCGGCTCCGTGATCACGGTGAGCATTCTTGCGCGGTTGGTCTGCATCTCATGTATTCACTCGTTCGTAGGGTGTCTTCGGCTTCCTTATGAGCGTGGCGAGCTTGATGTCTATCAAGGTTACCTCCCCCATCACGCACATGGTCTCTTCCGCCGTCCGGGGCGTCGCCGCCTCCTTGCTAGGGGTCTGGCTCTTCGGCGACCTCGTCAGCCAGTAAGTTTCAATACATCTCACTCCCACCGTCCGCTGTACGTGCTCATCTTCGCGCCAGTGGCCGTGCGTCATCGATCGCAATTATCCTCCTCGGCTCAATATGGTACACATGGATCAAGCACCAGGAGTCGCAGCCTGCCTACGAGCCTGTCCCACTCGATGACATAGAGGAGGGCAAGGGAAGCGGCGGAAGCAAGACACGAGCGTCGCGTGACGCTCTGGACTAAAACACTAGCTATGATGACGTTCGGGTGGTTGGTATAACATAGAAAAATGGGTCGAGTAACATGCCGCTAATACCATAGACTCTCTTTCTCGATTGGTCATGACATATCTACATAATTGGCATGCGATCGCGAAGGACTTATGAAGATTACATGGTGAGTAAGTAGTGCCTCGAACTACATGATGGGCCACGCTGATGACGTCGAAGAATGTAAGGAACAAGATCCACAGCTCATATGAGTTTATAGCCGACGCAAGCCAATCTCGTGACGAAGCAACGTCTTGCATTGGCTCACGCTGTCCGGGACGTGTTCGTGCCCGTACCGTGCAAGAGCATATGCCAGCTGCTCCACGCTAAGCGCGTTGATCGTTGCCAAATCTCGCAGGATAGGGAATGGCTGCGTGTCGCATACCGGGCGCATCAGCTACGACTGACTACTACAGGGGAATGCGCGAAACGCTCACCTGGTCATTGATGCGCCATTCGCTAGGATACGTACCATCTAGGGCGGGCACTTGCACGAAGGGAATACTCAAACCATTGCGGGCCCCGTTTTCAACCTGTACGCAGCGACGGCAACGGCCGACGTAAGGGAAGCGTCAGGCCATCGGCGTCGGTAAGAGTGCAACAAAGCCAACTCACCCGAGCTACCAGACGCTCCAGCGTGACGATCCGCCTCTGGAGCCTATCGACGCAGAGACCGAGTTCCGAGTCGAGATTGTCGATTCGGCTGTTCGTGCGCTCCTCCACTGCGCGGAGCCGCTCCTCGTAGCTGATCGTGACCTCGGTCGTCTGGTTTACCCCGGTCCCTGGAGTCTCCTCTGGCTGGGTCTTCTCTGGCTTGGTGGATGCCTCTGAGTCCGACTTGTCATCGTCATGTACCGCCCGGGATTGCGCTATCTGGGCGTCCTCGAGGAGCGCGATCTGCTCTTCGCACTTCTTGAGCCGGCCCTCAAGCCCATTTGTGGCCCTGCCGAGGCCGCTGATTTCGCCGACGAATCTATCCTCCAGCTGGACGACCTTCTCCATCATGCCCCTCATCGCCTCTTCAAGGGCCTGGCCCTTGTCCGCGTTCTTCCATTGCTCCAAGTTCCCAATCCTCCTCTCCAAGTACTCCCACCGTCCCTCGACGATATCGATCCTGCTCGCCACCCGCCGGTCCGCATGAGCCTGCGTCGCTGCCGTCCGCTTGAGGATATCCTCGCCCAAACGGTTCAGCCCGTGCTCGATCCGCCTTTCCATGTCCTTCTTGATGTCCTTCATGGTCTGGCGGACGAATGTGTCGAACCGTCGGCTTTCGGTATCGACGTAGCTACCGAACAAGATTTGCAAATTCCGCGTCTCTTTATTGACGTGCTGCTCAAATTCTTCCATCTTCTTCTTGAATGAGCTCTCCGAGACGTTGTTTTGCTCGTTCCCCTGCGCATTTACGCCTTGTGACACCTGCCGGTCGCGGTCTGACGCTCCGCGTGCGAGCGCCTCCATCTTCTGGCGAAGGAAGTCGACGCGGGTACTCCCCGCCCGCATCTCGTTGTAGAGCGCATTGAGGCAGTCCGCGACCTTCTTATCTTGTGCCGCGATGAGCTCATGGGCCGTGCGTGTGGCACACCTTCCAAGAGGCTCGTCCACGCCGTAGCCTGCAAGAACAGCGGCTTGGAGTGCTGTCAGTTGACAGTTCGGGTGGTGGTTAGGACTACTGATGATTATGAGGGAAAGTTGCACGAAGACTGACGTTCGGCTATGCCTGCCAGCAAGCCTCCGGGCCTTTGTTGTCGGGCGTTGGACGCGATAGAATTGCTACTAGCTGCATATGCGTGGTACGTGGTTTGGACGTTATTGAAGCAATCGTCACTGACATGAACGCAACGTACTGTTAGCTTCCCTCCTGATGCCGCTCCCACTTCCATCTGGAAATCCAGCGTTGGGAAATGAGGAGTTCGTTGCGGTCGATCCCCTTGAGCTCTGTGGCGTCATATTCATAGATCAGTGTCGGTGGTTGAGAATGAGAGATGGGCGCTGCTCAGTCGTGGTGAGTTTGCGCCTGATATGGGCCCTATCAGGACCTTCATGGTTGTAGGTCTCACGACCCGCAAACTTTGTCCTACCTGCTGTTTGAATACATTATCTTTGAGCCCTCGGATCTGTTCGGTGGCATCACAACCCCTTTGCGATTGTCTCGCTGGATAGAACAAACACGTTTAGGTATAGTTACGAGGCGCGTACTGATCATAACGACCCAAGTGAATATCTATGCTCTTTCACCGATGTGTCTTTGAGATCTCTTTATGTTCTTCAGAATACCCCACATGCAGACCTTTCCGTCCGACGTAGACTCGAACTCGCTATTGTGGTCACGTGAAGGGGATGAGATGGTCTGTTAGGTTGTGGACACGCAGAACTGTACGGAGACGAAGACAATCATCTATTGTGAGAGCCATCCACGGTGCTGGGGTCCACGTTGGCACGATATCTGCTACATTCTCTCGCGAATGCCTTGTGATTTCTTATGAGGGTGGTTCGGTTCATAACGAGAGTTCTTCCACGATGGCAGTTATGCAAGCAAAGCAATGCCCGCGCCGTCCATATGACATGTACTATACGATACCCCTCATGGACAGGAGTAGTGCCGTGAGCACTCATTCAACACTGCTTGTCGAACTAAGCTTCTCACAACTCCTGATCCAATTCCTGATCAGTACCACTCCTGCTCAAGCTCGACGTCTTGAAATCCCATTTACGACCTTCCATCTCTGTGGAAACTCCAATCTGAATGGTGTTCAATGCTCTGTCTTCAACCTATGAACGGGCGTCACAATGCGCCGCAAGTAAGGTCATCGTACACGTCCGCAGCTCCGAATTGTAAACAGTCTCTCACCTGGGGGACATTCCAAGTCTCAGCTACTGCACGACGGTGCGCAAGGTGGAAGATATTAGGGCCTGATACGTCGTCTACAACGACTATCCCTCGATTGAACTGTCGTGAGTTGAGTCTAGACAATCAAAGTGCTCAACTCCAGTAACGCCAGTCAGGTCGTGGAGCGAAACCTACGCCGACAGCAAAGAAATCGCGTAGACTAGTCGGGAAAGATAAATGAGGTCATTTGTCTCTGTAATCGCGTGCACTGAACACTTACAGCGCATAGCCAACGTGCTGAATATGAGGTTCAGGGAACGGGATATAGCAGCGGCGGACGTTCCCAGAGCCTAGACATCCGTCAGGAAGCCCCGGAAAGGAGACGTGTACCAAAAGAGGTCACTCACGATGCAGAACGCCACTGCGTTGCATATGCTGTTATAATGGGAGTTAACGGCAGATTTCAAGGAGGAGAAGAACAGCTGTACCAGTGCAATACTCCTAAAGAG
The DNA here is from genome assembly GCF_000275845.1 of Dichomitus squalens LYAD-421 SS1. Classification (NCBI taxonomy): domain Eukaryota; kingdom Fungi; phylum Basidiomycota; class Agaricomycetes; order Polyporales; family Polyporaceae; genus Dichomitus; species Dichomitus squalens. Next base: position 68,982 of record NW_006766908.1, on the reverse strand, counting down.
AAGCTCAGCCGTATATCAGGTCGACTCTAGAGAAGCTCACCAGTGTTCACGACGTACATAGTTAAGAGGTCTGCAATAGACTCGGTTCTGGCACGACATCTGAGCCCAAAAGTAATCAAAGGAAATGTTTGCTTACCGATCGATTCCAGCTCGACTGCGATATAGGACTGTGATAAGGGCTCCTGAGAAGAGGAGATCCGCCAAGAGTGGTAGTCCAAGCGTAGCGATAATGAGCTTCTGCGTGGGTCACACGGGTCATTGAGAACTTCGTTTCACGTGAGATGAATCTCAGGACATTTACTCGCAAGGCGCTCAAGTCCTGGGCCTCTGTCGCTACCAGAAAGCTGCCAAGACGCATTTCAGCGATGCTATGCTCAACGTCCTGGATAAACTCACCTCAAATGCGTCGCGCCTAACAAGTACGATTGAACACGCCCCACTATGTGTATGACTCGAATGACTCACCAATAGACAGGACTGAAATCGTCATGTCAACGATATAATACCACTGGCATGTCTGATGATCGCAGTACGCACCGATTTCTCCTACAATTGCCAGCATCTTACCTAAAGCTTGAGAACCGAGCAGAGTCGGACATTCGGCACATACTCACTGCGATTGCCACAATAATCCTATAAATTGTTCCTACTGAGGTCATGTGAGGAAATGGCGAGATATGTTGTAAAGACGTTGTTCTCGAACACATACAGAGAAAAACCCGACGGGCAAAGAAACTGAATGGAGAAGCTCAGAGGATTCCCACAACGGTAAAGGGACTAGACACTCACATTTGCGAGACCAGAATAATAGCGCTCTTGGGGGCATTTCAGGCATTCTACTCCCTGCCTAAAATTCATGAGCCTCACCGAAACGGCCGCAATTGACTGCGGAGTAGCGGTGAGCCGGTAATAGCATGGGAGACCGATAGCAGAAGACGCACTCACATCCAAGGACCTAATGATTCATGATGAGCATATTGCTACGAACCTACTATGATGCAGCGCTTACCAAACACCCTTCACTGGAGAGAAGAAATGGGTCACCATCAGGTAGTAGCTTCTTCCGGGTGAGAAACGCTGTCAATCTCATACAATATCGCATTGCTTACCAAGAATGCATCCCGAAGACGGCATGAACCGTCTCCAAGACCCTTGACACACGACGATGAGCTGATCTGAGTTAACTGTGTATGAACCATCAGTTCTTACATGACAAGTACGACCTTGTCTACAGAGTAAGATAGTATGACGCGTATGAGAAGGCTAGAATCTCACCAATGTGCGGACGAATACTGCATCCGTAGGAAACGAACGGAAGTATCTGTAGGTCTGGTGGACACCGAGTCCATACAATCTAGTATACCGCAGCCATTAGCGCTACACGAACGGCGGGATCAACAAAGGAGACTGACATTAGTCCAAAGAAAGTCTGGAGCAAGTCAACTCCCAGCGCCCTCGTATCAATTTGTGGTGTTGTCGGGGTAATAGAGTCAGGAGTCGGAACTAGAACTGACGTGATTGTAGAGACGCTGGTCATCTCGGAGAAGAGGGGATCAGAAAGTACCGTATGACTTGTGGAGGGTATATAAAGTCAATCCGTGGTAGACACCAGCACCGCGTGATCTATATCAGGAAAATTTGTCGCCATTACGGAGGCTATAACGGAGACTGACCGACTACGTGCCTTCGGGGCGATGCCTGCGCAGCCGTCCAGTGGGAACTGGCCGCATCAGTGAAGCTAAGCAACGGTACCGTGTGACTATTCTCCATGAAAAGGTGATGGGAGCAGACTTTCCCATGAGGCCTCTTGCTGCAGTATACACGGCTCGGCCCCGGATGCGATTGTGGGTGACCGGTGAGATCTTGAGACCTCTCAAAGGTTTCGGCAAACTCGATGACGCGAGCAGGTATCAAAGTGCTCGTGCCACCTCTCTCAGGCTTGACTCCGCCGTCGGTGAAAGGTACACCTTATTTGTTCCATCAACAGCACCTTCCCACACCTGGCAATCATGCGCTTGTAGGGAGCACCTGGCAACATAATGCATTCCATTCTATTCAGGATCTAAAGCACGTGGAGAGCGATAGAGCGCGGTGAGGCCACCTTAAGCGGCCGCAATTGACTATGCGAGCCCACGGTGAGACCGAAACTCTCATTTCCGAGAAAATAAAGAGCTGATCATCACAGAACTGGAAGACTGACCTCAACAGAGTTCTTCCCTTGGGATACATCATGCACGCAGAAGCAAGGGAAGCAGATGAAATGTCATCTCTATAGCTTCATGTGATGCCATCGTTCCTAGATCTTTGTGAAGCATGGCTCAGCATGGCTCTGCAAACACCCAACAGATCAGAGACGACTCACTTGATATGCTCCTGTCAAAGCATCGACCTGCCCTCCTTCTCCGCCCCTTGTATGGATGCCGTTGTCGCCACCTGGAAGTCTAACTTCCTTCCCTCTGTTTCCGTCGCTATCCCAATTTGGATGCTCCCGGGGGCGCTCTCCGGTACCTATAACAGGGGGGGATCGCAGCACGCGCAACAAGGTCACTTCCCATCCCTTGATATCGCCGGTCTCTCCCAGTGACCCACCTGGGGAATGTTCCACGTCTGGGCGATTGCTCGGCGGTTCGCGCGCTCTATGGCACTGGGGCCGGATGTGTTGTCGAAAATAATGAGGCCTTTGTCGGTGTCACGGGAATTGAGTCTGAAATGGAACGATGGGCATGACAGGAATTTGGTCAATGAGCGCTTGTGGCCTGAGACTTACACAGGCATGGTGTTTGCATACACTGCACAAGAGAGATCACTGACCCGATGAGCAAACGAAATGACGATAACACCCAAACACTCACGGCGCGTGGCGATGATGCTGAAGAGCAAGTACACCGACGAAGTCGTAGGGGAAGCCGACACTGTCCGTAAACGAGGTGGATTTGATGATGTCTGACTTAGTACGCATAGTACGCATTCGGACCCGCTTACCAATATGAATGAAATGGCATTGGAAATGCTGCCGTACGTGCTTGAGCCAGTGGTCATACGTTAGGACTCGAGAATACACCTACCAGTGAAGTACACCTAGTAGATACTGATAATAAGCCCCTGTCCCGGATAGCCGTTTTTTTTTAGTTCACAAGGCTTACCCGTGTTCACGACATAGATCACCACGAAGTCAGATCTTGACTTGGCTCTGTACAGGATCAGACACTGAACACGGTACGGTTTTGACAAACTCCTCACTGTTTCGAGGTAGAACGACTCAGTCTCAGCACGGAGGTGAGTGCAATGGCAAGGAGAAGATCCACCAGGAAGGGCATCGCGACAGTCGCCGAGATGAATGCCTATCAGTTCGAGAGATCAATTCAGGCTCCGAACACGGTCCAGCCGATAATAACATACCCTCAAAATTCGAGGAAGATTCCGGAGGTTATTCAGGGACGGTGTTCCGATGCTTTGAGGTGCTGATTAGTGTCAGAGAAACAGACAGACCACAATTCGGATTACGTGAAGTATGTCGTAACTGGTACGAGTCAGCAAATATCACTTGAGACGTTCATTTATGAGTGCAGTCATATCTATCGAAAATCGTAGGTTTGTCACATCCAATGTCAAGTATCGTTGTATAAGGCCATAAGAGTTCGCACAAACCAAATTCTGCGATCATGAAGAACACCTATCATGGCCGCTCAGAGTCAAGATCGCGATGACCTCGCATCGTGGCTCACCGCAATGAGACGATAGCGGGAGCCAACTGAGTACAGCCATTAGGGAGAATGCAGCTGATAACAGACTGGCACTCACGCAAGGCGATGCGTCAAGCGAAAAAGCTTGATTATGTATATGAGCAGCGCCATCTGACCGGATAATGAGCAGGGACCCACATCTGTCTGAAGACCAGAAGTCGTAAAATTCTTACTGTAATCAAAGGCAGTATGTGAGTGCAATTTGGAGGTATGGCATCAACGTGATATATTTTTCATGCCAACGGGCACTCACCTCCAATGACCTGGGATCACGACATGAGCAGGCTATAACATACACGGTCTTGTACCACGTGTCTCACCAAACGTTAGGCTCGAATTGAGGCGCAAAGTAGTCTGTCACGAGTATGTGATAGCTGATTCCAACGTTTTACTTCTGATATCAGGCCGAGCCATAATTCTCACCAGAAATACATGGTCAAAATCGCGTGAAGCGTTTGCAGCGCCCTGGTCATTGCTCGAGACCATCATGCCGAGGATGTTTTGTGATCGCTTACATGACCAGAAGGACCTAAGTTGCAGAGGGGTCATCCGGTGGCGTAACCAGAGATGGATTCACTGAACATACCAAAATGCGGATAAGTAGCGCGTCTACGGCAAAGAGACGATAGTACTTGTACAGCTAGTGTACACTCAAACCATATAATCTAGACGTAAGATGCTCACGTCAATAGCTCAGCATGAGACTCTGGTCATACATCAGCCCGAAGAAAGTTCCTAAGAGATCCGCCCCAATCGTTGATCCTTAGAGAAGGGAAATCTTATCGGGGCCTTGTTTGCTGAGTTCGAAGCGTCCATGATGGACAAGCAGGGAAAAGAAGGGAGATGCTGGGTATACGCACGCGGGGCACGATCGGTCTCGTGTATATATGCCCATCCGGCGACCATCTGTGACATCGCAGTGACGGTCAACCATGCTTCAGCCCAAAAGTGGCTCCGAGAACAGCGATTTGACAGGCAGCAACACCGGGGGGTGCCATTTATACCGTCCGATCGGGCTATGCGTGCGAAGGTATCAGCCGTGGAAGTGTTGTGCTGTCTTTGCAGGCTGCATTGAATAACAACATCATGCTTCCTACAACCGTCTGTCAGTTAATGGCTAGGCTGCAGTCGGAGTGAGGGATTGGAACCCTGCCACAGATCAACACTGGTTGCGACATACTGGCATTTACACCGACATCGTCATGAGGAACTGGCACATGGGTCAAGCACACCCGAAGGAGTGGGCGCCTGGTGTAGTGAGCATCCCCTGGATACATACACTGCACATTGTCGACAGAGGAGGTGTAGTATATGACGATTAAAAACTCACGACGTACTGTCCACTGCAGGGTCAACGCCATTATGCCCGTCGCCGTCGCTTGCCGGCTTGCCGATTCAGTGCAAAAGTGCCATTCCTTGTGTGATCCGGATGTTTCCTTCTGAATACCAGGTATACTGCTACCGGGCGGCAGCTTGAGGCTCGTCCCCGACTTCAAGTTCAGCATAGAATGTAATGTCGATAGTTACTGAAATGACGAACACGGCCCGGAGCGTTGAGGAGCAGCCGCATGGGGTAATAGTTCACCTGTTGTTAGCTTTGTCGGTGAATGAAGTACGAAGACGGTGACGCGGGGAACTAGCTCTCACTTGAACACGTCAGCACTACAAGTCGCTGCATATTGATGAGACCGATAGACGCTGAAGAGCACAGGCCGTCGATGGCGAAGGTTCCCTTTCAGGCAAATCCCGACGTTTCCCTCCGAGTCCAGGTACTATATGATGAGCGTACATTGGGGATGTTTGGAATTTTTTGCGACGTCGTGTGCATTGTCGTGAGTTAATGTTCAGCCGTTGAGTATGGGTAGATGGAGAGTATAGCAATTACCTTCTGAGAGAGGTAATCGGAATCGGCATTTACCGGGCCGTACCATCGAGTCGGCTAGAAGGCTTCACACGGCTCCAGGAAATGGGAGGATGCCCTTGGAACTGTTACAACCGACATCATGGCCGACCACAGTGATGAAGTTCGCAAGCTCAAGATAAAGCTACAACTCTATGAGGCCGAATTCGCAGCCCAGGCAGCTGAGATTCAAAAACTGCGACAGGACAACGTCGGGCTCAAGGCGAAGGTCGCTTACATGGAGCAGAAGCGTGAGCAGCAGCACATCTCGTTGGCAGAGGGATCGGTATCGATGAATGGGGAGAACCGTGCTCCTGCAGCACAGTTCGTCTCCCTTGCAGCAGTGCCTAGTAACGTACAGCTGTTTGATTCCCTCTGTCTGCTGGTGCTTACTTTCTAGATAACGACTCTCGCAGGCAGCTCGCAAGCCTGCCGAACCCAAGATGAGCACGCCTCCTCTATCTGCTGCCGGAAGTGCAAACCAGCCTCTTTTCATCCCCCACAGCGACGAGAGCTTAGAAGTAATGAGAATCAGTTCCCAAAGCGTGCAGCCGAGAACAACGGTATGTTTCTGAGAGGTGACCACGATAAGCAAAGCCTGTTGACACCTTCCACAGGGCCTCTCCAAAAGGCGAGAAACATCACCTCAGCCAGAAAGCATGCCATACTTCTTTTCCTCGTCTAGAGAAGCCAAGGGAAAACAGCCCGCGGTCAAGAGACGGAAACTCGAGAAATTCGACTTCGTTGCTGTTCCTCCCAGACGTAGATCTTCGATCACGATGACTCCATCGGCTCAAATTTCGGAAAAGAAGCATGCCCCTTCGTCGCCCGTGCAATCGGGGCTTGAAGATCTATCGGGATTCTCCTCCGACTCGTCATTGACTAGTCTTTCTTCTAACGGTGACTCTCCTTCAAGCTCCCGTCCCCGCCCTGCTCCTCGCCTTCGAACGCAAGTCACGTACACGACCAGAAGGAATAGACCGTCTCTGATCCCGCCTGCAAACGTCCCTCCTTCGTGGGAGCCTTCCTTCGATCTGCCCTTTCCACCGGTCGAGGTGGACGATGGGAGAGACCCGTCCTATGTACCATCGAGGCGGACATTTTCTGGCCCGACTGCGTCCCCAAAACGCCCTTCACGGAGGCAAAATGCCCCTCGCGAGGAAAAGTCGAATCTGAAACAACCGACACCATCGAAACCACTGAGCCCAGTGCGCCCAGTCACGATCAGCGATAAGGTGAGGATCCTTCACACGTAGCTTTTGTTGCTGCAAACTGAAGAGGATGTCTTGGAACCACCTCGTGGGCAGCCGCCTGCAAGTCGCTCTCACCCAGACCCAGGTACACAACAGCGTCCGCCGGAGCCCCTTCCCCTGCGACGCGTAAGCCTACTTCTATCTCCCCCATCTCCCGTCGCGGCATCCAACGATCGCTTGGCCGGTCTGACGCGCTTCCTCGTCCACATTGCCGACCCAACCCTTCTTCAACCGACTGTCAACCGTCACCGCCTGGCCGAGTTATACGGCGGGAACGCGACGCGGATGTGTGTCACGACGAGCGGGCGCAACTTCCTCTTCCCGACGCTCAAGTAGAATCCGCGGCTCCCCTCGAATGTCGGCATGCAGGGATTGCTGCTGCGCGCGAACGAGGAGATCGAGTGGATGGGCGACGTCCAGACGGTGTTCGTCGGGCTGAAGGGCTCGCATTACAAGTACATGGGGGAGTATAGACTGACACTCGGGGAGCGACTGTCGGCTGAAGAGTATAGGGCTCTCTTGCCCTCGGTAAGTGTCATCCCCAACCTCGATTCATTTGCTGGGGACCGACAGCTATCGCACAGCTGCGAAGCAAATGGGCCAATGGCATCGCCTCTAAGTCAAAATACAAGGACATCCGCGTCCGCATTTGGACACGGCGCACTCATGACGGTGAGGCGACAGCGGAGGAGGTCGCTGTCACACTCGCAGATAAAGATGAGAAATGCGAAGTCGCCGTAGAGGACATGATGAGTGCGTACGAGAGTGGGCAAGAAGTGAGTCGCTATACCCCTGTTTATAGGCTATGCGCTGAGGTCTCATCGCTGTTCAAGCGAATGCTTGTATGGCGTATGCAATGTGTCGCGTTCGACGAGGCATTCCTAGCCGATCTCGTTAGTAGGTTGTGACTCGAGCTGGGTCGAGAGGATCTGTCGTTTATCGTTGTAAGATGTGTATCAGTCTTGTAGAGACTACAACGAGGGTTATAACCCAAAGGGCAAATAGCCCTTGTGGGGATCAACCCTCCCTTACCCCTCACACCGGTGTCGGTTTTCATTTCGGCCCGGGTAAAAGGGTGGGTTGATCCCAACAAGGGCTATTTGCCCTTTGGGTTATAACCCTCGTTGTAGGTCCCTCCAGTCTTATCGATTTTTGTCTATCTCTTATTTGATATACCCACTGTTGTACAATAGGACGTTATGGAGATTTGCTCATCCTTGTATCATCTCTTCTTGACGTCAACCAAGAGCTATCACATACAAAGGTACTGGAGGGCGACAAAGCTGACAAAGGTATGCCAATGATTCAGATCAGAGTCGCATCTGGGTGCCAGTACTCCGCAGTCGACAGGTCCTAAGTTCAATCAAAGGGAAGTTGGTGAGCAGTTATTCAGTGTGAAGAAGTTCACATACGGCGACGAGGTCTTCGTCAAGGTACCACCAAGGCTTCGGTCTGGTGCCCCAAAGACTTCATCTCCGTTTCCAGCGTCACCATTGATTCGTCAAATTCATCCACGTGTCCCGCGAAGCTCCGACGCCTCGTCGACAGTACGGTTCGACCGTTCCAAGAACATGCCGTTTCATTCGTTCGCGAAAGGCCTCTGTCTATCAGGAATTGGCGTGTTTTTCCCCATCCGTAGACCAAGACAGGGAATCGCTCTCACTCTTCTGCCATCTTGTCCGACGTAAGAATTCATTTCCTGCGGATGTTCTTCATAAGACCGGGTTTCTCAAATAAGCGATCCCATTTCTGTGAATTGATCGTGAATAACTCCTGGCTGAGGCATGAGAGGAAGGAAGTATACATACGGCGTCTCTGACTGTCTTTATTCGTTCAGTATATTGCCAGTCGGATGAATTGTCCGGCACTTGCTCTCTCTCTTCTAGATACCGGTCATCCGGGCGGCGTGGTCCCCCAACACGATGATGTCAATGGAGCAGCCGACCATAGGGCATTGTTCGACGCCGCTGGAGAAATGCGACAGGGCTTGAAGTCGGAAAACGTTGCAGTAGCGAAGGACACGACTATCGAGAAATGCAGAAAGAGATCCGACCGCGCGGGAAACAAAACTAATAACCGTGTGATCCTGCGGTCTAAGCGGTGGCCTCCTCAGTGCATTCGGCAATGATCTCAACCTAATTATCCATATCTCGTCGGCCTCGACTTAATCAGCGTACGGTGGGCAGGTGTTGAAATGTTATATATGATCATTCGTAAAGCAGGATATAATGGAGTAGTAACCGCGTATCCGGATCACTAGATGCAGGCTCACACTCGGCATTACCGGGACGCAAGGCTGACCTTGAGGGTCATCTCCGGCCTGGACGATTCGTGACTGGTAGTCGGGTACGCGATGCCCGCGAAGTTCCAGATGATCGGTTTTTGCGAAAGCTCGAACTTGAAGTTGGACACGAGCGTGGACAGGACGATCTCTGCAAGAACACAATGGTCAGGAAACCGTACAACTTTGTCGAACGCGAAGACTCACTCATTTCCAGCTGAGAGAACTTGAAGCCGCTGTGAACGATGATGCAAAGTGATGTCAGAGCAGTAGGAGACGGGATATGAACTCGAACGCACATGCAAGAGTGGCCACCGCTGATGAAGGTTACCCTCCCAAACGCCTGAAGTCAGCGTGCAGCTCCACGGTGCGCACGACATCCTCCATGTCACGCACAGATTAGCGTAGATGCCCGGAATACGAGCATCTTCCACGGCCTTGGGCAGAGGCTTGAGCCACCTCTCCGGCTTCCACTCCTGGGCGTCCTCGCCCCACAGTTCCTTCCAGGTGTTGCATGCACGCAGGTTGAGGAAGAACATAGTTCCTTTAGGAATGGGTATCTCGGTCAAGACAGTACCGTCAGTACAGCGTAATGTCGGCCTTTGCCCTAAGTAAATGCTGAGATATGACTACGGTAGTGTTGCGAACGGAAGAAGAGATGCGTACTGTCGATTGGAGAGATTCACCGGGGCCCACCTGCGTGTAGAACCCGAGTCAGGAAGGTGACAGAATACTTAGAGAAAGGCACGATGCACACAGGCGGAGTGTCTCGCGACACACAGCGTCGAGGTACGGCAAAGCGCCCAATTCCTCGTAAGGGATGTCCCTGCCGGAATGCTCTTGTGCAGCATGGAGCTCAATACGAAGTTGATCTTGAATATCCTGGTTTTGAGAAAGCAGGTGCAAGATTCTGGATAGGGCGTTCGACGTGGTATCGACACCGGCTACAATGAACGTCCTGCATTTCAAGGCTATATCGTCACGAAAGCCCCTGCTGCGAAGCGGCCCTAATACTCACCCCATTTGTGCGAGAACTTCCTCGTCAGGAAGTCTGTCCTCAATGGATGCCTTCATGTTTTCTCTAACTGTGACAAGGATTATCAGTGGAAACAGAGCAAGATTCGGTATAATATGTCACCCACGCAGAACGCTCATGACGTCCTTCCCTTCCCCGACCGCGTTCAGCAAATCAGTATCGCCCTTCTCAATTGCAATCTTCTTCACATGGTATATCTCCTCCGACCGCCGTTGTATGGTGTCTACGATCTGCTTCAAACGCTGGACTCCCTTGATCGGGACGAGGTCGAGGAGGAAGCGAGGGAACCAGGCTGGGCCAAAATAGGAGAGAAATGGAGTGAAAAATCGAATCCATGGATAGTCGGTGAAGGCGGGGCTATAGGAAGCGTGTATATGTTGAGCGAGGCATAGTGCGTGTAGGGAATGTACTGAACACGTACACAAACGCCTTGACTGCCTCTGCGAACTCGTCGCGGGACTCAGCAATCAGCGGATCGAAGGAGTAACCCAGACCTCCTTGCCCAACAAGCTCGAGTGCTGTGCGACCCATCCACCGGAGGACGTCGAGTTCCCGCGGGCCCTCCTTCACGCGAGTCTCGATGGCCACTCGAAGCTACACATGCGATGTCGTCAACGGCCCGAGGCTTGCCGTTGACAAGCGTCTCACCTTCCCAACAACGTCCTAGAAAAGGGGTGTCAAGTTGCGCATATGTGCCCCGGAAAAGGCAGGGTTGAGCATCTTGCGCTGCTTCTTGTGTTGGGCACCATACATCCCGAGTAGTCCCGGTCCAATAGAGAGGCGAACACTACTTTTGTAGAGCGGAATATCAGCGAAGCTCTGACCTGCGACAGCGGACTGAGCATACGTGATCGCCTCTTCGCCCTGATAGTAGTTGCCTTGGTCCTTCATAAAAATGCTATGCAGTGCCTTCGGACCGTACACGTGAAGCCACTTCGCCTATTCGACGCACGTCAACAGCGGGCGATAACAAATGCCCAGGAAGTCTACTTGCCCCGAAGAAGCTATGAATCTTGGCCACAGGACCGTAGGTGAGGATGAGGTGATCGTGGAAATCCCAGCTAATATGTTCGAACATCTGGTACATATTTCCTGGCAAAGCCGTCCGAAAACATCAACACCGGTAGTCGAACGTGAGCGGACATCGCACGAACCTCCGAGGAATGACCCAGAAGGAGGGCCTGAAATCACGTCCAATAGGGATTTCACGAAGTAGTTTCGTACCAAACGCCATAAGAAGTGCAGGATGATCGCCGACGCGACAAGCACCGGGAGTTGTGCCGTCTGGGAGAGATGAAAATGTGACGAATCAGAGGAGTCGAAGAGGAGACTATGAACCGCATGAAGAAGCATACCGGCTTATATTTACCACGACAGACATGGAGCGACCGACTGCTGATAGAACACCTTTACGTGAACTGACGGTTCCGACGTCCCTCAGACCTCAGTAGTAAAGTCCCACGGGCATCTAATCCCGTGACGCGTACGCCAAGGAATGTGAGAATAGATTAGCGGACGATGGTTCTCAGGGACGCTGCGCGATGTCGCTGTAAGAACCTCACTTTGATTTCGTTCTGAGAGCTCGGCATGAACAATGCCAACCCACGATCCGAATCGTGACTGGAATTGTCTTGCCTACCGTGAGTCAACGTGCTGTCGGTGCCGACTTTCAGCAGCGATGTATGCGTTCCGAATCTGAGTCACAGGAGAACATGTCGTAGAACGCCGCTTGAGAGCGCTGAACAGGGAGCGTTGGACGGAGACCCAAACGTCGATTCGCTGAATGACCCACGTGTTGTGTGGAGTCGTGTCATCAGCAGACATGCCGCATGCTGGTAGAGTCAGTGGTGTTGGCTAACGGCTGGCCGCCTGAGTATCGGTGCCTTTACTTATGTAGGCAGCCATCCTCGCGGTTCCTCGAGTGTTGATTGCCAGCGGACTGGGCCCGGCGGGCCGACGCTCACCGACCGGCACCTACATCGCTGCAGCCTGCTATCCTCATATGTACACCTTCGAGCCACTGAAGATTTGTCCAACCTGTCATTGTCACAGCTCAAGATGTTCCTGGGGATATATGAGTCCGACCTACGGAGCGGGGAGGTCGAACTCCGATAACATACCCTGGTGCGACCAGAGCGTCAAGTTGAGTCACTCGGGAGTCGGAAGCCAACGTGCTTGACGATGCGAACGGCGGTGCCATATTGACTCAGCAGAGACGAAGACATCTTGACCCGACCCGAATCGACGCCCGATGTGGACAGATGACATGCCACCTCGGAATCTCTTGCTGTCTCTAGCATGACTTGAACGCTGCACTGCGATACGACGAGTTGGTGCTGGCAATCAGCCCAAGGACCTTCTTTCTCTGCTCTTCTGTGCGACGACGTATTCCGCCATACGACGGGCACGCATGTCGCCGTCCTTTCGTCTAGACATAACGATCGCAGCTCATCCGCCTGAAGAATACTCGTTAGCTCCGTGCATTCGCGTCTAGAGTGCAGAGAACCCCCACGCCGTCCAGGGAGCCGCCATCTGCTTCCACCGACACATCATCCAGTCCCTTTTTCCGAGGCAAACTTGGGTTTAGCGAGAGCGCTCATGAGGTTCGGTTTGTGAAGATGGAGGACGCAGGGGCTCCGAGCTGGGTGAACAAGGCTTCCGGGCATGTTCGAGAACGATCCTTCGGGCGCCTGATTTCGGGCACCCGTGTCGACACAGCGAGTAGACGCCGAATTGCATACAACGGACCTCCTTCATCCATCTCGATGCCGGTTGCCCTCCCCGCCGCAGTGTGTAGATCGTGGAAAAATGCGCGATAAGATCTTATTGACTCGTCTAGATTCTCTCAATATCAAGTAGCGAAAGACGTCGATTAGCAGACAGGTGTTTGCTAGCCACGCAATAATGGACTTCACTAGCCACCTGGCACCTTCCCTTCACTGTCAACCACCTTCACTCTCAACCACTCAATTCAAGATTGGAGTCCTGGCACACAGAGGGTGGGCGGTCTGTACCAGTCCGCGAATGACCTGTTGCTCGCTCCTAAGCGGACCCGAGCTCGAAGGTGTCAATGTTTTCCGCCGATCGTCGCTAGCTCCTGCCTCCCCTGGCCTATAAAACCCTCGTCCTTGCCCCGTCTCTCTTTCCTCAGAATCCCCAATTTTTCTTCCTTCTCCCTACGCTCTAGGTGCGCCGGCGACTCGCATCAATTTACTGTGATGCTGGGTCACTGGTCGTACGCTCCGCTGCGAGGGATAGATGTTGAAGTGGGATGATTCTCGATCACATCCTGACCGCTTCTCTGGAGGTGATGGCATATGGCATGACACAGGCACCCCTTCACGACGCGGTACGTTAGATGATATTCTTTTCATCTCCTGCCATATTGAAACTACGCTCTCAGTCAACGTCGGCGGTGCCCACTTGCAGCATTCCTTGGGGCATCCTTCCTCATATCATGCATTGTCAGCTATCTAACAATCGTGGCACAGACTGCTGCTTCAATTCTTGTGGACCACTTGTGTGCCCCAAAATTCTTCAAGATGGCTGACTGGCCACCTCGTACGCTCTTCCCATCTCCCCTTATTCATACCATGCTGGCTTCGTCGCAATCACAGTACGCTACATGCATTAAGGTGTCAGCCGCCCGTCGGTACTAAGTCCACCTAGTGGCGGTCGACGTTCGCGCTGCGTTTCATTTGGGCTGGTTTTCGCCGCCGCTGCCACACCGTGCAGCGGTAGAAAACGGCGGGCGAGCCACCTTCTTTCCGGTAAAGTTGCACGTCGGGGACGGGCAACTTGGACTGATCGGAGTGGACGTATCGCATTGTAAGGCTGACCCTCCAATTGGTTAGTCTTGGTAGTGTAATGCTTGATTTGCGCAGGGGCTGACGTGGTGTCATGCACAGCCTTAATCATTATCTGCCAGGACTCTTTGCCGCCATCGTGAAGTCAGGTGCGTGCCCTGGATTTTCCTTTGCACTCACGTCTACATATTTCAGTCGTGGGGGCACAAGTATGCGATGACGTCTTGTCTCGCGATCATTATTGAACGGCAGATATGCTTTCGATTATTTTAGCGGCGTTGGCTTGGGCACATACTCCATGCATAGTCGTGCGATGTCAATTTAGTAGACAGATCAAGATATGATCCATTTGCGTCAACATTACCGTCTAACATTGAACGTAGAGCCCATCAAATGTCCTTCTACAGCGATATCGAAGCAAATCACTGAGCTCGATTCAGTGGCTTGAGGGACAGTGTCTCGCCCATCTGGCCGAGGGCTTTCTGTTGAAATCCTGGACTTTCCGAGCTTCCTTTGAACGGTCTTGCCAACAGTGGTCCCCGGCCTTCTTCACAGTCGTAAGAATCTATTCGCAAATCATTTTCAAGGTGAGCTCATAACCTCTAGAGCGACCACACAGCGCTTTAGACTCATGACAAAGTAGGCCTGCTCCGGGTAGAACCGGAGGAGTGCAAGTATCGTCTTCTACTGACGACTGAAATGATTAAGAATTACATAGAAAGGTAATTCAGTAGCAGACTTTGTCATGCAACGTTTCGCTATCTGAACAACACTGGGATAGTATGTCCTGTGTCGTAAAGTTTCGACTAAGGAATAGAAACCCCGCGGTCCTCGCACATACATGAATCATATGACGCTCGAGAAGAGGTCGTCATTTCCTAGTAGACACGAACTCCAGGGAGGGAGCGGCGCCATGGGACTGTCCCACAATGACAAGCCGGAGGAGAAGCCGGTTGGGGCCTCAAGTTCAACTCGAGCATGGACTACCTCTATGGGGATGCTCCGGCCCCGTCCTCCTCTAAACGTGACGACGGAGAAACATTACGCCTCCTGGGACGCGGCGACGTTGGCAACCCTAGTTGCGATCACTTGCTCTGTGGCCATCAATCCTCTCGATGAAGACTCGTTGCTCATCACTGGCACACCTTGGCATTTGTCACTCCTGACCGATTCCTGAATGAAGAACTTATCCCGCTCGCTAGTAACACCCTTGACTCCTTGCGGCCACGGGAGAAGGCGATGTGCTGTCACCAGAAGCGATCGGCGTGGCAAAGTTAGCTTGCATTCTCACCACCGCACGGGGTGCGATTGACGGGGGCCACCCGACGGTCCCACGAGGACGGAGATGAGGTCAGCACTGTATAAAGCCCTTGAACATCATACAGACGACCGTCGACGTTCGGTTCTTTTTGTCGGAGGCTTTACATGTGGGAGACAGATTCGATGACGAATGACTGCTTCGCGCGATGGGGACGGAAGATGCTGACAAGGAAGCTGCTCGGGCTACACGTTCTTGAAATCGAGATTATGAAACCAAATGGAATAGCAGAACCCTTCTTCATTGAGGGACGAACGCAGGCAATGGTCTCTGTACGATACTGCTGACTTAATGAACACGACGCAAGCTCCTCATGATATGACAAAGCCGTCAACTGTACGCTCCTACCGTGAGACCAGCAACTCATAAGATCGTAGGAGAGAAGGGATGGGTAGTGATCACTTGAAAAGCGGTATAGAACAAGAAAACATGCGTGTCCGGATCACCAGATGCAGGCTTACACTTGGCACTACCGGGACACAAGGCTGACCTTCAGAGTCATCTCCGGCCTGGACGACTCGTGATCGGTCGTCGGGTATGCGATGCCTGCGTAGTTCCAGACGATCGGCTTCTCGGAGATCTCGAAGTTGAAGCTAGACACCAGCGTGGAAAGGACGACCTCTGAAAGAACACCAAATCAGGAAGCCACAGGCCACACCTGGATGCGGGAACTTACTCATTTCCAGTTGCGAGAACTTGAAACCGCTATAGATGATAACAGGTTAGCTCGGCGCAACCGCGGAGGCAGAATGTACTGGAACGCACATGCAAGAGTGGCCACCGCTGATGAACGTGACCCTATCAAACCCGAAGTCAGCATCCAGCTACGTAGTTTGCGCAATATCCGCCATATCACGCACAGGTTGGCGTAGATGCCTGGAATATGTGCATCCTCCACGGCCTTAGGCAGAGGCTCAAGCCATCTCTCCGGCTTCCACTCCCTGGCGTCCTCACCCCACAGCTCCTTCCACGTGTTACATGCACGCAGGTTGCAGAGGAAAATTGTTCCTTTCGGTATCGGAATCTCAGTGATGACCGACCCATCGGCGCAACGCAAAGGTTGAGATAGCGGCAGGACAGTATCGGTCTTTGCTCTGGGTCACGGATTAGTTATGACTACCACCATGCGAAGGAAAGGAGGAGGGCGCGTACTGTCTGCTTACGAAATTCACTGGAGCCCACCTACGCGCAGAGCGGCGTCAGCGAACGGTCAATAGTGTATGAATAGAGGAAGACAACATACAGACGGAGCGTTTCGCGACACACGGCATCGAGGTATGGCAAAGCGCCGAGTTCGTCGTAAGGGATGTCCCCGCCATACTGCTCTTGAGCGGCGTGAAGCTCAGCGCGGAGCTTGGCTTGCACGTCCTGGTTCTGGGCAAGCAGGTGCAAGACGCGGGAGAGGGCGTTCGAAGTGGTATCAACACCAGCGAAAATGAACGTCCTACGAACCGGGAGTGTCAGCGCAACGGGCCGTGCCGGTGACTGTTCTGTGTACCCACCCCATCTGACCGAGAACTTCCTCCTCGGGAAGTCTGTCCTCGGCGGACGCCTTGATGTTTTCTCTCACTATAAGAAGGGCCGTGAGTATCTAGCCAATAGGACCAGATATATATAGAGGGAAAACCTCACGCAAAACGCTCATGACGTCCTTTCCTTCTCCGACTGAGTTCAGGAGATCAGCGTCACCCTTCTCAATCGAGGCTTTCTTCGCGTGGTATATCTCCTCCGATCGTTTGGACATGATGTCTACGACATTTCTCAAGCGCTGAACCTTCTTATTCGGGACGAGGTCAAGGAGGATACGACGGAACCAGGCTGGGCCGAGATATGAGAGATAGGGAGCGATTGCGCGAATCCACGACACGTCATTGATAGCGGGGCTATGAGATGGCACGTACATTTAAAGTCAGCCAAAGACGTTTAGGCGGAGAATGTATACGGTACGCACGCGAATGCCTTGACTGCCTCCGTGAGCTCATCGCGGGACTCTTCGATCAGAGGATCGAAGGAATAACCCAGACCTCCTTGTCCAACAAGCTCGAGCGCTGTACGTCCCATCCACCCAAGGACGTCGAGGTCTCGGGGACCGTCCTTCACGCGAGTCTCGATGGCTATTCGAAGCTATAGGGGCGAAATTCGTCAGCATACGCGAAGCTGAGTGCCGAGCCGTGGGGCAGCATCCGACCTTTTGGGTGACGTCGTAGAAAAGCGGTGTGAGGTTACGCATGTGAGCTCCGGAGAACACGGGGTTCAGCATCTTGCGCTGCTTCTTGTGCGCAGCGCCATACTTCGCGAGCAAGCCCGGGCCCAGCAGAAGATCGACAACGCTTCATGACGGAGAACGTTAGTGAACGTTCAATGTGATGGCAGCGGGCTGAACTTACTGGACCGCCTGCTCACCTCGATAATAGCTGTCTTGGTCCTTCAGAAAGATGCTATGCAGTGCCTTCGGATCGTACACGTGAAGCCAATTTGCCTGTTCGGCGCACGTCAACAATCGGGCGATAACGTATGCACAGAAAGTCGACTTACGTTAAAGAAGCCATGAATCTTGGCCACGGGCCCGTAAGTATAAATAAGGTGATCGTGGAAATCCCAACTGTTGTGTTCCAGCAACTGAGCCAGATTCCCTGGCAAAGCCATCCGAAAACATCAATATTGGTGGTTGACCGTAACGGACGTCGCACGTACCTCCGAAGATTGACCGAGAAGGAGGGCCCGGGATCACGTCCAATGGAGATTTCACGAAGTGGTTTCGTACCAAACGCCATACCAAGTGCAGGATAAAGGCCGATGCGACAAGCACCGCGATTGGTGCCATCTGGGAGAGCTAAAAACGTGGGCGCCAAGTCCAAAAGTGCAAGAGAAGTCCCAGGAGAGACCGAGCTACATAAAAAACATACCTGCCTATATATACCACCCCGGAGTTTGAGCAACGGTCCGCTGATGCAACACTTTTACGTGAGGCGACGATCCCATGCATAGTACGTCCGTCGGCAATAGAGCCTCGCGAGCTCCCAGCCCCGTGATGTGTGCGCGACACTCGGCGAAGGAAGGCGGGGAAGGATCGTGGGGCGATGGTTCTCACGGGACCTGCGCTGGCTGTCAAGAACATCAGGAAAAAATCAACCTTTCCGAACCGACTAGACTCGGTGCGTTCATTTATGTGGCCACCTGCTCGCCTGCTTGCAGCTTCGCATGTTGTCGCAGACGGGCTCAGAGGGCTGCAGGCAGTCTCCCAACGATTCAGAAAAGATCGATTTTTACTGTTGAGGAGCGACATCCCACGTCAATAACCGTAATCGGAGACTATTAAGCTCACCGCTTCCCGAGGTCGCATAAGAAGTACCGAGGCATTGATCATCAGGTGATCTAGATTTGTACGGGCAGGTCCGCCGTTGCTTCGCGCACAATCTCGCAGAACGTCACCTGAGAGCGTCGACAATTCGCCCCGGGTAGCGAGGGTAACGCCGGCTTGCTCCATGAGCAGCGTATGTCTGAGCACTGGCAGTCGTGTCGTCAGCAATAGGTAGTGATGGACCATGGTAGTCGCCCACACCCGTAACCGTTGGGCGCCTGGGTCTCAGCGACGGCTCGAGCGCTAGGTGACGACGGTGTTCACAGCTCTTGGCGGCCCCTGGCCGGTTACTACCAGTGACTGCGACTTGTCCTAGCACGTACCCTCGGATACCTCCCAGCCACTCGAATTCTCTTCAACCCTCTGATCCTTGCATAGAGTGGCGCAACGTGCTGATAGGGCTGTAACATATGCATATGGTTTTAGAGGCGTTAAACCCTGAAGCCGACTGCGCAGTACTTTTCCCGCGGGGTTCCCCCAGCCGACTCTGCAGCCTGTCAAGCTTGACTGCTTGGATTTTGCTTGGCGACCTCCACGATGGTGTCCTATTGCATCAGTACAGGACAATGTTAGCTCAACCGTCACACGTATGAAAGGGTCACCCTTCTGTATGGTGAGCAGAAAATCGATATAGCTGTGAAATCTTCTCCTAAAGTGCTTACGTACAGTACGGTAGTCTCTACTTACAGGTTGAGCAACACACAGATATACACTGACAGGAATGCATCGTGCCTTTCCTGCAACATCTATCATTGCAACCCGTTCACCGGACTGTCGGAGACATACGCGGCAGAGATAGACGATGAGATCGACAAAGAGACTGAAAGAGGAACAACAGCCGGAACCTCCCTCAAACGAGACGCACTCACGAGCCTCGATGTCCAACTGCCAACCATGTCCTGTGCATAAGTGTCTGCTGGTACTCAACAGTTTGGTTCATGTGGCCAACGTTGGAGAGCGTAGCACGGCAGGCACGGGCCAAATTCCTGTGCGAAGAAAGGCGAGAGAAACTTTGGGACAGTCTTAACTTTGCCCGGAAACATGACATCTATACCACATGACGCAACAATTTGACTTTCTCTACGCCTTTCTAAGAATTGAACCCGAGAGAAAACTACACCTTTCCCGCGCGCTCGCCCTGTCAGAGAAAATGTCCGGGAAAGGTCAGCTTTCACAGGCTGAGCGTCAGAAAACCTTTGTGAAAGCTGACCATTAAGCCCCTTTCTCCACTCTGGCGAGTGGCACTCCAAAGTTGTTCTGTTGTATGAGAAGAAATGTATTGTATCTTTCTGTGAAAGTCATTCTATACTTGTGGGAGAAACGGAGGGAATATCAGCTGTTCAAGTTAGGACTGCCCCGGAAAATCTCTTACATTTCGCAGGGTTGGATTATGCGCCCTGCCTGTCGTGTAGTCTGATGATCCTGATTTGTGCCGCCGAGTTCGGCCGCCTGCCTTCGAATGCGTACAATCTAGAGCATTGTGTGTCGACTTTGGAGTACGAGCGTGATCATCTTGTATAGCTGATTGCTGCGGCCACGGTAAGTTCGCGACGATTTATGTACATTGTCTTGAGTTCGATGTGCTGCTTCGAGAATAAGATGTTATTCCGCGGGACCCAGCAGCACCCTGAAACTGCATGCGTCCGAATCACAGGAATTGGCTGTTTGAGCGTCATCACTATGGCTGTATTGGAGCAGAAGGGATGGTCAAGAGACTTGCTGTCTACGTGATGCGTTGAGCTAGACCACAAGAATATTTTGTATTACGATACCCCTTCGCACATCCTAGTAGCAAGTCTATCGTGGCTCATATGTTAGACCGTGTTACAGCGAGTCGATGCCAGCATCCGGTCCAACGACTTTCTTTAGCTGCTCTTCTGCACGACGACGGAATTCCACTATATGACGAGCTCGCGTGTCGCCATCCTCGTTTTTGAACTTATCTAGGCAGAACGATCGCAGCCCATCGGCCTGAAGAACACTCGTCAGCTTCCTATGATCGTGTCAAGAGCGCAGAGAACCCTCACATCATCCGGAAAGCCGCCGTATGAATCCACCAACGCATCATTCAGACCCTTCTCCGCGGCAAAGTTGGGTTTCACGAGAGCGCTCGTGAGCGCGTCGATAGCCTCCGAGTTCCGCGATAGTAGCATCAAGGCTTTCGCCTTTCGGTAATACCTGAACATCAGTGAGACCTCCTGATCTGATCAATTCGACGAAAGAGGAGCAACTGACGCCTTCGCATACTCGCAATCCTCCTCGATCGCCATGTCAGCGTCCTCAAGCGCCTTTTGTGCGTCCTGTCCATCTCCAGGGAGCAGCCACGTCGCCGCCCGATTCGAGAGGCAGACCGCCTCGACAGCCTTGATCTTCACCAGCTCCACGTCTGTGGGCTTCTGCGCCGCTGCATCGTGGAGCCAATCGATCGCCTTGGTGTAGTGCTCGACGGCCTTCGTGCGGTCCTTGCTGACGAACGCCCGATTCCCGCGCTCCTTCTCATTCTCAGCCTCTCGTATCCCCTTATTCACGCCTGCGACGTTCTTTGCGTGGACGCCATTCGCTACCTCCTCCTCTTCTTCACTGCAGGACAAACGAATGAGCGTGCTGCATATCTGCCAGCGCATCTAGATCACGTACGCAGTCTCGAGTCTCCAGGTGAACGGGGCAGGAAGGGAGTCCAAGAACGGCCTCAACGTCGGAAGGTGTTGTCCGAGCTTGCGTGCGACTAGCAAAAACTCAGGAAGTTCGGGACGGAGTGGGGGAATGGGATTCGCGACTGCCTTTTGCATTGCCCTAGAGGAAAGGAAGCGGATTAGGCAGCATGCAAGAGTGAAACGAGGCTCACTCACTTCAGAACAAAATCCGAAGAAGGTAAGCCTGGCTTCTTAGTGCCCTCTGCGACTCGATACGAGCCCCTCTCATCGTCTACAGGGAAAGGAACCTCAACACGGAGAGGGTGGAAATGACGGTCATAGAAACGCACAAACGATGATCTGAAACATAGGTAGGCTGCCTGAAAATTGATTATCGAAAACACGCCCTGTGCGAGGATCTCCGAAGCCCATGTGGGTAAGCTGGATGACCCAGAATGAACCACGCTTGACGCGAAGGGAGGCGTAGTCAAAGGTCGTTAGATCAACTTGGTTTTGTTCGTTTGATTGAGAAACCGCGTTCATCAATGCGTCAAGCATAGCAGGATCTTGGGTGGAAACGTGTCGCATAAGATCGCTCATGTCTCCGCCTCCTTGGTAGCCTTGGAGGATCCGCTACGTGACAGAGTTCTGCAAGTGAGCACAACGAGCGACAAACCAGCGATGTACATCGTCCGACCTGGATTGAATTGAATAGCTCTGGCGTCATTCCGGAGGGAACTCTGTTATTAGCCATCGCGGATGGTTCTATGTGGCAAAGACTACGCAAGGCGGTCTACAAATGACTCAGAGCATTCAGTATATCCATAACGACAGTATAGTGAAGGCCTACTAGTTTGCGTGAGAGCTAGAAGTGGACTTTTTACCAGTCGCAGACCAATACCTGACTATATTTGTCGGGGCAAAAGTTTTTGATCAGCAAGATAGCAACCTGCCACACCAAGGCCGACAGTGTAAGAAGAGAAGAGCTTACGTGGCAAGATACAAGAAGACTATACCGTCGACTGATGTTTGGCGAGGTTGGAGCATCAAAGTTGACGGGGCGTGTTCTTTCAGCCAACATCTCCCTTCGACTGCGGTCCCACGTTACATATGTCCACTACGTATGTATTAGAGTGTTGTATGAATATGCCCGCCTCCGTCAGTGAGGCCCAGTGAGAACCTACATGGGTTCCGCTGGTTTACGTCGGCGAAAGTCGTGTCAGAGCGGTTGAGGTCGGAAAGTCTCGGTTCATATTGGGCGGACGATTTCAGACGCTCAAACGCTGTCTCTAACTGACCTTATGGTGACTGGATCAGACGTGCATGTCCTGACACCGGTGACGTCGACGTATCTCTCGCTTGTCTCTAACGTGTCTCTAAAGTCTATGTACACCCTTAGCTTGTGCTCACAAACCATTGCATGTGCCCTTTGGACCAGCCACCCCAGGTGTCTGTGCGTGCGGCTGTTCGCTCCTACTACCCAGTTCGCAAACTTCTACAATCACTTCGATCCACTGCCCCCGCCCGCTGATGCTGTTATGCTCTCCACCCCCAGTTATGCCATATTTCCCATTTGACCCCAGACTCAAGGGGTTTGGGATGAGGGGGAGGATGAGGATGAGTCGGACGCGAGGAGGTGTTGGGTGGATGCGCAGAGGAGTTCTTTGGTACGTGCACCAACATCGCACATTTGCATTTTCTGCACCATTCTTCCCTCTCCTTCTCCATTTCAATCGCTCCTTCCTCAGTGAAGAGGAGTGTTATTTCATGCCCATCTTCTGCCACATTTTTCCCCTTTTCTCTCCATCAATCTCCTTTCTTGGTGAGGAGGGTAAGAATATGACGTCATGCGCTTTAAGCGCCGACGTTCAAATTCGCTCAAGGTACATTTTGTCTCTTTATTCACTACGCCTACCATCTCTATCCCCTCGCGTGCAAGCCGTCTCCTCTAGGGTTTTCAGACTTTGATGCTTAACACTTGATCCCATGCCTTGCAACTTTAGCATACTACAATCAAGATGTCGGCTCGTATATTGTAAGTACTTCCTTCTCGATACAGCTTCCTGACAAGCCCTCGGAGACAACTGCGTCAAAAAAGCCACGCGCCCCTTGCAAGATGACGCGGTGGCCTCCCGCACCAGACCTGAAGGGTGCAAAGTACGTGGAAATCCACTCACCGTGCTAGGTCCCGGGTTCACTCACTCTAATAGGTGGGTTCATGCGCGCAAATGGTACACGGATGCCCATGGCACACTGGAGGCCTTCGAGGCGCACTACAAGACTCTGAGTTCCTCGTATCACAGGTAGGTCGCCCGCACTCTGTTCCTGTGTCTGCTTGATTAATTTGTCTTCGCAGAAACTCGGACATGTTGCTCCCTCGTTGACGGTACGTGAGGAGCACCGCTATTGAGTCCCATTTCTGAACCCTTCTGATGAGGCCACCTTCAGATTATCCCCAGTCTCGCAATCGGGCGCGTTCAAGTCGAACGTCGGAGGCATCGGCCTCCCACCTGTTTCAGTGGCTCGCAAGGTGGGCGGCTCCCATGCCAGTGGGATGAAAGGCTACTCCTGTCAGTATTCCACGTGTCCAAACATTTCCAGTCTGCTCCCGCTCTATTCTGTAGTTCTCGATTGTAGCTGTATATAGCACCGTGTAGCCATACGTTCCCATACGACCGTATACAGTATTAATTAATTTGTATTCAATGACACATATCGACAACAACCATCCCTGCCCAACCAGACCCGAGTGCGACCCGAGCGTAACCAGCCGCACCCGATAACACACAAACTGACCCGATGTATGGTCGTATGGCATTGTGCGACCATACAGCCTTATCTGACCGCACACAGCTGAAGTGGGGATATGCACGGAAGTTCGTATTATTTCGGGGTTCCCTACTGCATACCGTACTAATCGACCTAATACAGTAGAGACCATGTCGATTCTCACTGGGAGTGAGGTTCGACCTCACGCCTGACTTAAGTCTAAGCTCCCCTTGTTCTTGAATGCCTGCCATATACGGACAGCAGTGCCATCGGATGTAGTCGCCCGACTAGTATCGAATGGTGGGATCACACAGGAAGTACACTGATGCCGCACTGTGTTTGTGCTATACATAAGCAGCCAGCCCGCGGTACGTTCGGCCGGAAGAGAAGACAATGTATACATACTGAACGACAGACGTGGAACAACAAGAATGACAGCAGGCTCGAGGATCGCAAGTCACGACACGACAACTGGACGTGCACAATACATAGCATGTTCCTGGGAGACCCTCCCCCGTGATAGGGCATGCTGCATCCAATAACCACGACGATAGGAAGAACGGGGACGGGACAACGGCGGGAACACGCGGCATACGTGCTTGCGGTAGTCGTTGTCCATGTCCATGTCCACGCCGGGACACACGGCCCGGAGTCGGAACGGTGTCGTCAGAGAAGCTACGCGCGGCGGCCATCCGGGACAGTGGTGTCTACGAGAGCAGGTGAGACGAGCGAAGGTAGCCACACGACTAGTGGGCTCATCAACGGCATAGATCACGTCGATCAAGCTCGGAATGTCCTCTACCCTAGTCGTAGAACGTCTAAGCATAGGTGGGTTTTCGAGCAGAACAGAGCTACGAGCGTCATCCGGCGTTATTCCACAGTTGCGCCATTGAGGACAAGGGAGGAGGGAATGCACTAGTGTGGCCTGGAGCGCGTTGATCGAGATGGAAGGGGACGGCGCGATCGTTCATTCCTACACCTGGCGCTTCCTGACGTGAATACGTCGGATCGAGCTTGCGAGAATAGATGGGATCAGCGTATGCGCCAGGCACTCCAGTGTTGTAACACACAGGTGCTTGCTCAGCGAGCGCAGGGTAGGGGCCAAACAGATCCGAGTACTGACTCTGGCTCTGGCTTTGGCTCGAGTACAATTGAGAGTTGCGGGTCGTAGACAGAGACTGGACGCGTTGGTGCCCAGTAATGAATGCGGAGTTGTACTGATGTGCAGGTCCCGGCGCTACAGAAGGGTGCCCAAACCCCAGAACAGGCTGAGTCTGTAACGAGAATGTAGACAATGGAGGGCTCTGAGGTAGATTTTGCGAGTGGTATGATGGATATGAAGGGCCGCTGGTGGTGCCTGCAGCGCCTTGGAATTTGACCGTTTCGGTGTCATTGGACGACCAGATAGACGTGCCGCCAAGTGGGTGAGAGCCAAAGAGCATATGTGTCGTATGAGGAGCGGACGCCTGACGCACATGCAAGGAGCGTGCGACGTCAGGTCTAGGTGGGCTACGGAGAACACTAGACAAGATATCCTTGGCAGTCGTAACGGCCGATGGTGGCGCCGTAGAGATCATGGTCGCCGCGTGCTTCTGAGCGGCATACCTCGGAGATAGCGGTTGAGGACTGCGCGGGCTGACTTTGGTGGCAGATACGGGAGGGCTGGCAATCAGTGGCCGGATTGGAGGCGCGGGCAACGGTGCTGGAACTGCTGCGATGATGGCGGGGTCGCGAGGACCCGTACTGGCACTAGGAGAAACATCAGCTTGATAAAATGAAACCATGTCAAGAGACCAACCTAGGGTTCCAAACGATCTCGTCTTCCTCGTCCTCCTCTTCGTCCTCTTCCCCGGTCTCTGTAGGTGGACCGAAGACCTTGCGGAACGCCTGTTCGACGGGATCGTCTTCAGTCCTTGTGATGTCCGTCATGTTGTCATCGTCCACCTCAGCAGGACGGGGCTCATAGGCAATACGAGAAGGCAACCGCGGCGAGGCTGGTTTGGATAGCGAGTTGCGGTTGCAAGGCTGTACAGCCCCATGAGATGGTGCAGCAGGAGCCGATGCACTGCCGGAGCCCGAAGCACTGCTGGCGACAGGTTCCAGAAGACC
The DNA here is from genome assembly GCF_000275845.1 of Dichomitus squalens LYAD-421 SS1. Classification (NCBI taxonomy): domain Eukaryota; kingdom Fungi; phylum Basidiomycota; class Agaricomycetes; order Polyporales; family Polyporaceae; genus Dichomitus; species Dichomitus squalens. The sequence goes on along the minus strand of NW_006766908.1, from coordinate 42,773 downwards.
GTTGACGACAAACTTGCCATCTGCGAAAGTCAATGGTGATGCCTTCGATGTACCGTGAGTCAGCACCGGTAGAGCACCAGAGAATTTCGACGTATCACGTACCTCGTCTTTCACGATAGCCTGGGCATCCACCAAAAGATCGGCGATGCGCATGAGCTGCTCCTCATTTGGATGCACCTGCTCAGGCAGGATGGGTTGTGCGGCCCGGTTCGCTGACCCACTACGCACGTCCTTCGCGCCGTCCTTGCTCGCGCCGGCGGCACCGACGGCACTAACGACCTCCCCAGGTACAAACCTCTTCAGCGGACTAAAGCCGGCCATCTCTACATCTTCTTCCAGCGTCGTTACCAGTTTCGGAAGTTTCTCCGTTGGGAACGCCTTGTGGAGTGCTGTCGAGAACTGAGCGTACGCGCGCCAGAACTCAGAAAGGCCAGGAATAGTGAGCGACAGGGATACACTGGGGGACCGCCAATCATTGCCCCTCCGACGGTCCCGACCTTTCAACTTGGACAAGCTGGTTTCAGCCTCTACTCCGTTCGCGCCTGATGGTGCCGGTTGACCAACGTAGCGCATATTGGCGCGAAGCCACTTGCTGGCGATTCGGAGTGCGGGTAGCGTCCTACGGAAGGCAGCTGTGATACGCTGCGCCAAGTCATGTTCACCAGCGTCCTCAGGGGGAGCCTCTGCAATCTGTACAACGCCGACCTCAAGCAGGATTCGATGCATCATGAGTAGGTGCCCAGCGATGGAGCTCTCGACGACCGACGTAGTCGATAGCGATGAGCCTTTCCTGTGTCCATTAGTGGGAGCGGAGCGAAACATGCGGTGCTTCCACAGTGCGCCTTGGGCGAGGACTGTGGTTTTGAGGACGATATCGAGTGGGAGGATGCGCTCAGAGACGAGGGACCTGAAGTCTTCCGCAAGCTTGTTCGAGAGGTTGGGCGACAACGCCTCCGCCCTGAGCGTTTTCCGTCAGCGAAACACGCTCTACGAGAAGGACAAGACACTCACTCTTCCGGTGGGACTCGCCATAATGCATGCAAAACGATCAGCTTCTCCTTGAACGACTCAACACGCAGACGCGGAGCCATAGATGGCGCCTCTCCCCGCGCCAGCTCCTTCTCCCGCTCTCTATCCCTCTTCGCACCCCTCGCCTTCCACTGGTCCAATGTCTTCGCCAACACCGTCCCCAAATTCTCTGCAGCAGTATCGTACGGTGACTTCACGCACAGCGCCCGATAGTAGTGCACGAGGGACCCAAATACATCCTTCTGGTATGACGCGAGAATCGCCATCTGGTGCGCCGGGTTCCCGTCCTGCGGCAGGAGGATCCGCGCCTGCTGGTAGCATTGCTGTGCCTTGTCGTAGTTGCGCATACGCGGCATCACAGGGGCCTGCGCACCCGCCCCGTTTGCCACGGCAGCGCCCTTCTTACCGCGGCCACCCTTCTGATTCCCAGACGCACCAGCGGCAGGGGGCCCGTCCTCGTGCCCTGCCCGCGGACGCCCACCCGCCTCGTTGTACTGCTCCTTGTAGCGCTCGATGTCCCCAAGGCAGACCAACGCCTTACTGAGGATGGCCATCCTGCCCTCGCGCTGGTCACGGGTTGTTGGCGTGAGGGAAGGCGCTACCGCAGCAACGTCCGCATCGGACGGGAACTGGTAATGGTTACGCTTTGGGGGACCGTTCTCGGACGGGGGCGTGGTGTCGTCGGGAATGATGCCGAGCCCGGCGAGGACGTGCTGGGCGTCGTCGAGGGCAAAGATGCGACGGATACGCACTATCAGCTGGATCCAGAACTTCTCTTCGTCCGCGAGGAACTGCCGGAAGCGTTGGAGGAGCTTGCGATACTCGACGACGCCGTGCCCGCCATGCCCTCTACCCTGCCCTTGGCCCCGTCCTTGCCCCGGCCCATCCTGGCCTTGCGCTGACTGCTGCTGTTGCTGCCGAGGAACATTGTGAAGCGCGCGGTCTAGTGCGGTAATGCGCTGCTTGTAGACAGCAATGAAGGCGTAAGATGTCTGCATCCATAGTTGATTCTCCGCATCCTTGGACTCGGGGGCATACGGGTGCAAAAGGAGGAGGCGCAAGCAATGTCGGCGCAATCTAGGGTACGCATACGGCCTGTTCAGATACGAACGCCCTCGACCATGCACGCAACGATGAACGCACTGTTTCCGTGTGAAGTCGGTCTCCTTGTCCCAAGGATCCTTAGTTTTGAGTGATTCTTTCAGTGTTTGCTGGAGGCTCTTCGCCTCTCTGTCTCCCGAGTTCAGCTGTGGCTGGTGGATAGCGACGGCGACGGCGAACGCTCCGCCACAGTAAGCACGTACCTGGCGAGATGTGAGGCTTCTTCTGTCATGATGGTTGCTCATAGCTCATCACGGAAGGTGAAAACGCACATAGTTGAGTTGGATGCTGAGGAAGAGAAGAGAAGGTGATATCTGGGGAGCCACCCACCACTCGCTGACAATTGCCGCCAGCGGCGCTAACTCAATAACGTACAGACCCCAGCAACGAGCGCATCGTATCTGTCAGCCCAACATCCTGCGATTCATACCAGGCGAGGTAGATGTACAAGATGGTAGCATTACTGATGAAACGTAAAGGTGTGCACATGACAGGTACGGTGAACCAGAGATAGTAAAACAATCAAGAAAGCAAGGACAACATCCATCTATGTACTCGTAATATGCGGAATCCAAGTATCCCAGAGCGAAATGCAGACAGTATCTCGCTACTCTAGTCGTCTTCAGAGTCATCATCATCATGTCCGGTCGCACGGAAGAGCGCCACGAGCTCGTCCATGCCGAGACGCATGTTCTTGAGCTTGTCACCGGCGAGGGTAGCAGCGGCGAGCGCGCGCTTCTTCTCCTGCAACTATATTTCCCGAACGCCACAAAGTCTTTAGGCACGATCATAAACAAGTGACGCGATCAAGAAACAAACGAACCTCAAGGATGCGCTGCTCAACACTGTCAGGGACAGAGAGCTTGTGGATGTTGACGGGGCGCTCCTGGCCGAAGCGGTGAGCACGATCAAAGGCCTGGTCCTCGAGCGCAGGGTTCCACCACGGGTCGACAAGAATGACATTATTGCAGCATGTCAAGTTCAGACCGGTGCTACCGGCCTTGAAGGAGATAAGGATGACCTTCGTCGACTTGCTCTTGCTAATTCTCTCCAACGAGTCGTCGCGCGCGGCCTTGTTCATCGACCCATCGTCTGATACCATTCACACGTCAGCACCGGGCATTTAGCCTCAAGCGAAGTTGAGAAAAACTCACATCGGACGAACTTGATACCCTCGCTCTTCAAGAACGGCTCAATCAAGTCCAACATGCTCGTAAACTGCGAGAAGATGATGGTCTTCTCGCCCTCGCCCCTCTCCTCCGTCTCCTTGAGGATTTTCACGATCATCCTTGTCTTGCTCGAGTGCGGTGGCAGCCCCGAGTTCGGGTCTGCCGCCGCCTTCCTCGCCGCCTTGTACAGCTCCTCACAATCCACGCACACGTCCTCCTTCCACGTGTTCTCCGCTGTCAGCGGCGCTTGACAGACCTGACACGGCTTCTTCCCGAGTCCCAAGCCCGCGAGCATCCCTGTGAGCTCATCGGTCTCGTCATCGTCCTGACCGTTGGTGTTCTGGCTCGCGGTCTGGGGCTCAACGGCCTCGTTGTCGCCCTTGTAATCCTTGGAGATCAATGCGGGGTGGTTGCACGCCTGGCGCAGGCGCAACAGGAGGATGAGGACGGAGGTGTAGGCCTTGCCGAAATCGCCCTGCTCGAGCTGCTCGAGGCTTTTCTGGACTTTTTGCTCGACCGAGTTGTAGAACTCGCGCTCGACGTGGTTGAACTCGCACTCTACGACTTGTACCAGGCGTGGCGGGAGCTCGATAATAGGCTTGCCATTGATCAGCGTCGCCTTCGTCCGCCGGAGCATAATCGCGCGGAGAACAACCTAGACACAACGGATATTGAGACTGCTCGTGATACAGGATGCGGGGGTGGATAACGTACTTGGAGACGCTTGAGCGCGCGGACGGGCTTGCCAGCCTTGACAGGCTTTGCGATGGAAGTGTTGAAGGTACCCCAGTCGTTGAGCGGGCTTATTCGCAAGAACTTGATAAGGGAGTAGATCTCGTCGACACTGTTTTGCCTGCAGCAGGTCATGAGTGATTTGCAGTGACGGAGAAAAAAAACATGACACTTACATAGGCGTGCCAGTTAGACACCACCGGTACTTGGCATCCAGTGCGCAGCAAGCAATCGCCGACTTCGTGGTGCGGTTCTTGATGTTGTGAGCCTCGTCTGCCTCGCCATTAGTCGCTGGCCTCAACACCAACGAGCCTACGACCTACCGAGGACGACACGCCACCACTTCACCCTAAACAGCGCGTCCTTCTGCTTACCACGCCTGGCCGTCGACTTAAGACGCTTCGAAAAGTCATCCGAGTCTTCATCTGAGTCGCTGTCTTGCACCGTAGCCTTCTTTCCTTTCCCCTTCCCCTTGCCTTCGTTCTTGGCAGGAGCGAACGCACCGTACTCAGAGGTGACCACCGAGTACGACGTCACGACAATGTGAGCCCGTTCGAGTTCGTAGGGGTCTTCGTAAAACGATCATGAGCACATGCAACCACTGCAAAAGGAACATAAGAAGAGGACGCACCAGTAGTGCGACTCGGTCCGTGGTGCTGGACAACCCGGAGACCGGATGTGTATTTCTTGACTTCGCTCGCCCACTGCGACACCAGTGCCACGGGACAGACGACACTGCACAAGCACATAACTTAAGGGCACAAGCATGTCAAACAAGCCGCACAGACGTACAGAGTTGAACCGGACCACCCGGCCTTCTTGTCCTTACCGGACGGCCGACCCTCGACGATCCGCGTCAAAGTGGATATAGTCTTGCCCAAACTGCCCGGATAGTCAGAATCATCACCCGAACATCAAAAATATATCCCACCCCATGTCGTCGGCGAGGATCCCGCCCGTCTTCTTCCCCGACTCACGCTCCGCCATCCACAACCGGCTCTTGATCTGGTGCGGGAGCAACAGCACTCCCTCCCTGAACCCCTCAACAGTCGCGTCTTCGATCGTGTACTGGACTTCCCCGTCGTTGTACTCTTCCGCGACAAAGTCGCGCAAAGCCTTCTCCGTGTCGGCTTGCGTCATCAAGCGCTCCTCGACGTCGACGACGTTCGGGATCTCGATCTTCTCCTGATCACCGGCAGCCTGGGACGAAGATGCGACGAGCGGCTGGGACGAAGACATCTTAGCTGAGTATCCTGGGGGCCGTTGGATCTTGGGCTGAGTGGGGATGGCGATGGGTACAGCAGGCTTCGAGAAGCCGGTCTGCTGAGGGGCTGTTCGGGGTTGCGCGTCGTTGACAGGCTGAGGGCCGAGCGGCGCGGACCTGACGTCCGGAGTTCAATTACCCATTCACTTAAAGCGACGGACGAGGAAACATACGTGAACTCGATCTCGTCTTCTTCGTCGGACGAGATGACAATGGGTGCCCGAGGTGTCGTCTTGATCCTCACTGGTTCGGGTGATGATTCGCTTGCTGTCGACGCAATACTCTGGTGACCTTCTTAGTCTGAAAAACAATCACTTCAGCCCGGGACTTACGATCACGTTTTGAGGAGCGGGAACCACTGCAGCTGGCTTGCTGGCCGCCTTCGGTCGCAAAGGAACCAAGTCGGGGTACAGTGCAGACTCCGCAAATTTTCGTCGGCTGCAAAGAAAGTATAAGTACACGTATGCGACAACGAGTCACGAAATAGCCGGTGGACAAAGCTCCAATTGAGGAGAGAGTTGGTCCCGATTTGGACGAAGAGTGGGCCAGTGAACGTAAAGACGGAGCCGCGAAGACGGAAAAGAAGCCTCAAAACGCCGCATTTGTGGCCGCAGCGTAGCCGGCAGAGAGGTCGGCGGATGACGGACAGCTCGATCCTGGGATCCATAACAGGGTTGCTATTCTAGACATCTTCTATCCCTGAGCACCTCCTCAGAAACATCCATGTCGTTCAATGATGTTAGGGTCCATTGCAGGGATGCGATGGACCGGAGTGAGCAGTAGCAAGACAGCCTTCCTCGAAGTCGCACATGCGGGCGTCCCAGAATTGTCATGCACGTTCCTCATGTTCGTGCGATTCCGTTGTACCCACGCCCTTTGTATCATTGACTCGTAATTGAAAGCGGCATCGGTTACGCCGCTCGCACTCGCTAACACGACGGGCAAAGCGCCTGTTCCCGTAATATAAGAACAGTGTGAAAACAGGACTGATGGGTTGATGTTTCGCGAGTGTTCCCGAGGTGCTCGGAGGGAACGGAGAACGACATATTTCCTGGTTGTTTCCTGAATGCAAGCGAGAGGCTCCAGGTGACCAGGAATGGGAAAGTTCACGGAAGCAGGTGGTGAACATGGCAGACCAGGAAGTTTGCGCATGTTTCCGTAGAGTTTCCCATTTCTGGATACACAGACCCTCTTTCTTGATTTCGGGAAACAGCTCAATCTCCACTCCCTCGAACACCCGGGGAACATTCGCGCAACATCAACCTCTCAGACGTGTTTTCCCACTGTCTCCCTATCCGAGAAACAGGTGTCTTGCCCATCGTGTAAGGCTTGTTGAGCATCGTGGAGGCCGTAACACCAATCTAGGGCGCGTTCCATGCGGCTGTGGCTGCCTCGCGTTGCGCGAGTGGCCAGATCCCCTCTACTATGCCGGCCGACTCGTCTCCCCACTGTGAATGAGGAGCTTGAGCTACTCACTATTCCTCCATATTGATCGGGATGATTCCGAGCTGAGGGACGAGACTGACTGTGTGCGGGATAGTGGTGGTAACGGACTAAGTTGAACAACGCGCTGCAGCACCTCAGACGCCCAATAATGGACCGCGTCGCACGTCATGTGACCGAGATGCCGTACTGCACCTCGCACACGAAGCAAACGAGGCAACCTCCGGTCATTGCTACGAGCGCGGACTCCAAGGGGGCATCTGCACTAATGACAATATTATGCCCGACAGCAAGGACTACGTCACTGTGCCAAAGGGCGTAACGGGCACAACGAATGGCTTCGCAGAAAGAATAACAGTCTATTGAATCGGGTCCCGTCATAAGATCACAGCATGGGCACTACAATAGTATGGAAGCGTATGTGGGGTATGCAGATATGTGTATCATGAATCGTCATCGTCCGAGTCGTCCTTCGCCAGTCGGCTGAGCAGAGAACCATCGAAAGCGCCTGGAAGACGCAAGAGTCAGCATCGTAGAAGATGACGAAGCCGAAGAATGTACGTACGGCCAACCGATGCGCTATGACGTCCTCTGTACGCCGCCAAAGGAGAAGAAGGAGAGGGCGGGACCGAGGAAATGGAGGAGAGGAAGGACGCGTCAGGTGGCGACATAGTGGACCCGGGGATTGTGTAGTTTATCGTGCGGGACGGTGTCGAAACGGGGGAGGGTGCATAACTGGAGAAGGCCTTTTGTCGATGCGAGCTTGGCTAAAAAGGAATGCAACGCTATCAAGACGTAGCCAGAGACAGAGCAGACTACAGCACGTACCGAAGGTGTCAGCCCTTGCAGGCGCCACTGACGCGTAGGTGGCGACAAAGGCGTGTTCTTTGGGGGTTTTGCGGGGGAGGGAGGTGGAGGAAGTGGCGCACGAGGATAATTCAGAGCGTACGCCGCTTGTAGAATGTTCAAGGCGAACACGCCGAAGACGAGCAATTCTGCGATGCGTCGATCAGCCGCGGTTCCTACGAGCGGGACAATGGGGAGAACTCGCCTGCTGCACAGATGTAATAATACGGCCCGCTGCCCACATTCCGACCCCAGACAGTATCAAATGCTCTCCAAGGCGAAGGGACGGGCAGCAAATGAGAGAGAATCGCCAGGCCAGCCAGTCCCACAGAGTTGGTACGTAGTCGTGCGATGGCCTCGCTTCTTAGGGGCTTCAACCAGTCTAGGAGTTTCCCACGCGAAGACATTATTACCGTCCTCTTCAGGTGTTCACAGGAGACACGATTCGATCCGAAGCAGAGCACAGGAAAATATAGATGAGCGATGAGTGTCGTTGCGAGCAAAGTGCGTTTTCGAACTTCGATTTAGCGGTCTCGATGTCGTCTGCCGAGAGGCGCCTACACCTAAATGCAGTCACACGAACACGGACCGAGGCGGGCCGCATGGCTACTACGTACATCAGCAAAAAGGTATAAGTAATGACTGAGATTACACACTGGTACACGACCGCGCAAACGCCAAATTGTCGTGCGCCAAGCACAAAGTGTGGCGGGCTACCATGCAGCTTCGTCTTGGCAGGCATTGTTGGTGCCCAAAAGACCAGGGTGTGCAATGACCGAAAATACGACGCAATGTCGCCAACACATCGCTAACATTGCACAGCATTCGTGGAGTGGCAGCGGTGGGCGAGAGAGACATTCGAGGGCCTTCGATAAGAGACGTGCGTGCGCTTTCTTGAGTTGTACGCGATGGCAAGGGCCGGAATCGGGCGCATGCGGCGGCCAAGATTCACCAATTGCGTCTGGTGTCGGGGCCATTGTCTTGGAATTCTGACATGGGATGAGTGTGCCTGCTGGGAAGATCAATGCACGTAGAGAATATTCATAGACG
>NW_006766908.1:9600-27123 GCF_000275845.1 Dichomitus squalens LYAD-421 SS1 | reverse complement strand
GGCAACAACTCGGAGGAAGATGCGGAGACGGAAGAGGATGACGACGATGACCTGGGGCCAGAGGATGGAGAGGTTGAGTTAGGCGAAGACGAACGCGAACTCGCGCAGGCTGGCTTCGCGCCCTTGTAGTTAGTTACCTGGGTTTCGCTATGCACAAATTGCGCGTGCTCTAGTATGTCGGACAGGCTGGATCTCTTTATACGGTCAGAAAGGCTCCTTTCATGGCGTAGGTATCATATACATCATGTCCTGCTTGTGCATACAATACAAAAAATCGCGCGGCCAGGAAATGCCCCACGAACATTGCAACGACTTCTGGCCATCGCGCGCTTGGGCGATTTGGGCCGCTATATTGAGCGCCCGTGCCCGATTTCGTGTTTCAGGCCATCAGTGCGATCCCTCAGGGGATTTCTGCACTTTTGCTGATGTAGTTCGTCCTGGGCAAGGGACAGGCTTGAAGTGGAAATTCTCTACTTTAGCCTATGGCTTGTTGTACTGGCCATAAAAAGGTGAGCGAGACTCAGTGTGTCACATTCATCCTCAGTTTGTCTTGTGCTCACAACGTCGCAGCTTGCGTTGCCAGCAGCAGCATATGCATACTGTGAGCGGAAAAGGTCGCGACCCCCTTCCGCCCAAGCAGTAACGTGTCGATTTTCTTCATGACACCCACAACGCTACTACCGTTATGTTTCATTCTCAGGACTAGGCAAACTTTTGTATCGCTTGCTTTCTACTCCGGTTGAGATTCAGCCAAAGGCGAGGCCTACATGAATATCCATGGAAGGGTAGCGGTCACCCTTAGCACGATTAAGCCCTGTATTGTACACATATGCCCGCCGGTGTCTAGGAACTTAACTTCTCCGTCAAACCACCTTTTGGCGTGATGGCTTCAATGGGGGGGGGGTTGGAGCCACTTTACAATGCACTCGACTTTCTCGAGGTGTACTTGCGCAGTGTCGTTTCCGGTTATTGATACAGTCGAGAACGAAAGGCTCATTGACCTTATGTTAGACTTAGATGTCCAGCTTGCAGGACATCTCCCTTACATCTCGGGCAGGGCATGTGCGCAAAAGCTACAAGGTGTGGATGAGGGTGAAGAAATGAGGACTTGCCAAACATATCTGATGGGACATATCGGCCTTGCCTTTCATGCGTTTCTGACTATGTGTTGATGTTACGTTTCTGCCGTTCTCTCCCGCCGACCGTAAACCCGACGGCCAAGGGGCGCTAAGGCTGATGACATACTTGTCCAAGCGCTTGGGCGCGACCTCCGGTCGGGACTCTCAGCGCCGAGCGGGCAGTGGCTGTCCACACACTCAGTAATATGGTACTTCACGCATGTTCAAATTTCCGAGCTTCCCACTACAAGCCATGCACCTTTCGAAACTTTCCCGCTTGGCGAAAGAAAACTGACTAATCACTCAACGTCATCGCAGCGAAATACTAATTGTGTGTTATCTGAAGTATGCACACAGATGACCGCAGGCTGGACGCAGCCTTTGCGCTTATCACAAGTGACGGTCATTGGTAATGTATGCTACGACTGATAGAAGGCTATTATGTACGCTGACAAATGCATCGGTGAACTAGCCGCGATTTGACGTGTTGGAGGATCGGCCGGTCGCGCTTGCGTTCGCATCGAAGCTGACACGTCCTTCGGCCTTGTTATCACTTCTAGACACCAGTGCAAGCGCTCCTCCGATGAGGCGTCGCGGGATCGCTCCTGGTATTGAGATGACTTCTCACCTAATGATGTCTCCGTTTGAACACCTCGCGTATTCACAGGGAGCTGGGAGGTTGGTCTGTATCATCATCATCTGACCTTGGATGGCCAATAGCATGCTGCGAAAGGTCGCAGGCGGTCTTTGCAGAGAGCACCCCCTGGCACCCTTCAGAAGGCACAATTTCAGCCGACGCGAGCCGCTACATCGAGTAGCATCTATGGAGGATGAAACTGCTGCCGTTACCGCCTCTGTCACGGCAAGCCACAGCGTCCCCACCTGTCTACTCGTATCCGCCACGCCGTCGCCTACAGAGATCGAAGTCTTCCCCATCATGTTGCGCGCTGTCAATGCCAGTTGCCGATCGTCCATAAGGTGCGTCCGTGTCCATCTAGGGTTGGATTGGACGGCTCGAAGCTTCAGGAAACGCAGCCACGTTCTGACTTTCTGACGCACCTGTCTCATTCTTCCAAGCCACGATGTCGTGTTTCATAACTACCGTAAGCGGCTGCAATCACCACTTCGACGCTAACGGACCGTTCCTCCCCACAATGATACCCCACGACTTCCTCGGCCCGCGTACCAGAAGCAACTGCTCCCCAACGCCTCAAGTCACACTGTCCACTGTCTTCCAATCATTCTATCCTCGCAGCCCATTGGGGATCTGTTTCAGAACAGACCAGGGGCCTCCGCTTTTTCCTGCTAACCGACCGGTGCATTTCCGTGGATATGTCATTCGTCCAAAACCAGACGACTTGGCGCTCATGCGAAGTTTGTCTTTCGTTGCAGGAACTTTCATCCGCTCGGCACAACCCTGACCCTGTCTCCATCCGTCACGGCAGGGAATCGGATATTTCCAGCTGGAGAAAAGTCTCTGAAAAGAGGACGCGCGAGGCAAACAATCCGTGAATATGTGGCGTTTCTGGATAAAAGTCATTGAAAAACGACAGGCTGTTGCCTTTTGCGTCCCCATTTCATCGACTTTTCTCCAATCGAAAACATCCGATTCCCTGCCGTGCGTCCCAAAGAGGCTACTTCGATATTTATGTCGTGTCACGGTCTCTTGATTGGCTTCGCGGCGTCAGCGTCGCACCCATTCGCCATTCCTGCCGTAGCCGAGCTGCTCCGTTGTCTCCAACGAATGGGCTCCCGCGACCATTCCCTATGCCACGCCAATAAGTCTCAATTCGGCGTCCAGCGGTTGTGCCTTCTACGGCGTTTGCGCCTCCGGGCTTAGCGTGGCAAAAGTATCCGCACAAATGGCGAAACTCATGTGGCCAGACTGGTGCATGCCGGTAACTAGCAGCGTCAGTGCGGAACTGGTCAGTGTCCACTGTGGACTCTGCGCTGAGTACCCGACCACGCCGAACGCCCCGCACTGAACCACCCTCGTAGGCCACCGCTGCGTTCAGCGTTATACCCACCGGACCGATCCCGTGTCCTCTCAACAGGTGAGCGGTCAATTCCACGGTTCAACGAGGCCGGTACCTGACTACATTCGCTCGTAGCCTGCGCCAATCTACCCTGACATCAATGCGTCGCGAACCACGCAATGTACGTGAGACTGACCCTCGCCGCCTCGTGCTATCCTGACAGACCAGCACAGCCAAGAAAACAAGGCGGCCGCCTTGTGTAGCGGTTCGCCGCTGCAGCCGCGCCTTCTTCTTGTCTTCCACCCTTCCCTGCACGTCCTCGCCACGTTGGCGGTCTTCCAGTCCAGGGTCATTCCCCGTGAGCCTCCAATAGCACCGTGCCTCATGTTGGCAGGGGAGAGATCACATTCGCAACGCGACGGCTTGACGAACGACGAGCATTCACTAGAAGCGATCCAACCACGCGCGCCCCGGTCCGCCACTTACTCTCGTCTCATCTCGTCTCGTCAACAAACCTTCCGCGTGCGGCGTTTGGTCTCGTCGCAATCAGACGGTGTCAACTTGAGGAAACTGACGCAAGAGAAGAAGAGAATGTGTACATTTCAGAGGCTGCGCACAAGGCTCACGGCCGACATGTCCTCGGACTCACAAACGCTCAGGTCAGAGTGGCACGTCCTCATTTTTCTATGCTCCAGCGGCCTGCTCATTCCGAGGTCCCCACCCCGCGCTCAGGGTACAGACAGGGTCTCTTGCCCCTCGGATGACGAAGAGGGCATCCGGCACTGCACAGGCCCGACGACCTCCCGTGCGTCCACGTATCCAGCCGCACCACGAAGTTCATGCATCTCGACGTCAGATGTGGACGACACGCCTTCAAGTTGACTCTAAAGGTGCGCACACGTATGCTTCGCAAATTTTGAGGGCTTCGACTCCATCGGTGTTTGTTTGTGAGATGCTGCGGGCAATCTTCTTCGGCTCCAAGCCATAGAATCGCTAGCATCCATACGATCCGCTGCATAGCCGTCCGACTTCTCTCAGTTCATTGAAGTGAATCCTCCGTTCGTCAGCGGGCTGGGGGGCTACAATGCTGTGTGCTTACACCGCCTCTCACCGTCATGCATCTGCTGACGGTCGGATCCAAGGCACCTCATCCCCTTGCTCTGGTCCTCTCTCGAACACACCAGACCTACTCGCTCCTTGGTCGTGAGCTCGAAATACGAGAGTCCCCGGGGACACTCTTGCATCTCCGCCCCCTCACCGCCGGCGGGCACCAACCTCCGAAGCGTAAAGTTTAGAGGGCGCGGCGAAATGCCCGAACGTTTTAGTCATGACCCCACCCGCTGCGGCCTGTCCGACCGTCCGCGATTTTGTGCCACGAGCCGCACTGAATGCGGTAGCACTGCATTACCCACCTTCGGGCGTTCCCGGGATTCCAGATCTCAGTATCTAATAGCTGCAGATTTTGTCTAAGCGCCCCCATTCCGTCCAACGTTTCAGACCGCCTCGAATTTTCTGGGGCTCTGACGAAGCTCATGCAAATGGCTTCTCTTGGAAAATACGCTGAACTAAATGGATGTCCGTGTTGCGGAGCATTTCGTCATCGCCGCATCCCGAGAGCTACGGACAGGGTCATGCTGCGACGAAGTGACCGGCCCCCCGTTGCCGGCGGGCAGACCGGCACGCTTGTTGCCGGTAACCGAGCATGACTGTTGTTAGCCATACGGTCTGGCGCTAACATCTGCACCGCACGAGCTAACTGTACACGGCGAACACGCACGCTAGGCCAGCATAGGAGAGAAGACAGGGAGCTTGGACCAGAGAGTTGGAAAACGAGAGGCTTGCAGGTTGCCCGATCGGGGTACGGCAGCCCATCGATCGCCCTCGCGTCCCGCGACAGACCCTTCCATGGAACGCTCCCCTGCATTCAGTCACCACGGGTACGAATCGATCGCGATCAGACGTTTTCGCAAGGCACGAATTTGTCCGGCTCGATTTGGCACTTCTGGCGCCCGACTGCGCTCCAGAGATGCAGATTGGCCGAGATCTCGTCCTGGATGCACTCTCGAAAATTAAATTTACCGCGGGATTGGGTTAGTGGCGCCGCTATGAACGTTGGTGGCACTGGGGCCTCCTGCATCGGATTGCATCAGTGGATACGACCTGCAGGTGGGTCGCTGGAGGACGAGCGCTGCGTTGGACACTTGTTGGGGATGCGGATAAGCAGCAGGGAGGAGCGAGTAGTTGGGGACGTTGGTTTAGCGCAACGCGCATGCGGTCCTCTCGCTACGCTACATCCGCCCATTCTTGCTCCATGGCGCCGGGCACGTCAGCCGCGATCCGGACGTCAAGAGTAGCGTCCTGAATGGGCTCCGGAAGAGGCTAGATCTGTGCTCTTTTCTTGAATTCGGAATCGGTCGCTTACGTGCACATCCGCCGTTCTCTCAGTGCCCTGTCTGTGAAGCTTGTGTAGGAGCTGAAGTTGTACCTATGTACGCACATACCCACCGACAGAGCAAGCCCAGGAGCCGCAAGAAGAGGCGTAGGCGCAGGTCCACGACCGCAGCTCCAGTCCTGTAAGCTCTCGATAACACACATCAATCGCACGTCTTGGAAGTCCTCCGCGAACGAAGGGATCGCCAAGCCGATCGTTGCACCCGCAGCCAGTGAGTTCTCTCCGTCCGTCCAACGCGCACACATGGACGTGAATGGAGGCTGACCTGCCTGCTGACCGCCAGGCCGTCCCGTAAGTCCCGTAATCCCCGTAGGGTCGTAAGAGGTACGTGTTCGCCGCTGCCGTCATCGTCACCGGGCGCGTCGCCAGTCGCAACGGGTGAGAGAGGGCTAGCGCGATCGGAAGCGATCGAATTATGCACGTCCGACAGGATGTTCGACTTCGACTTTAGTCGGGCTCGGAAGCTCGGAGGAACACCTTGGGGAGCGTGCACCATGTGCTGTGCGGAGATGGGGCCCGTAGCCGAGCATGGCGGGCTCCAGCGCTGGCGCCCGACTAAGCAAGGCCAAGGAGGTTGTGGACGACCTGTGGAGGGCCCCTGTGCGTTAACATGGCGCTCGTGTGTCGTCTGGTGGATCGGTGGATCGAAAGAGGGACGTGGAAAGAAGGGGTGGATGGGGGATCTGATTCTATCAAGCAAACCAGGGAACTGGTAATCATCAGTAAGCATCCTGATTCTGGGGGAACTGGTAATCATGGAGGCCTGTCCCAGCGACGTTAGCACCTGGCCCTTGTCTAATCAGATAGAGACCGCTTTCCATGCGCCGCTGCGCGAAGTCCTGCGAGCCAAGTCGAATGACAGAAGCCCGAATCGCGTCTAGCGGCGAGCAGATCTGAGACCTCAGCGTCACCACCTCGTGGCTTGCGTGATAGGGGTGGCTTGCCGCCGGCTCGCGTATGCAAGCGATGCGCACCTATTAAGCAGACACGTTGCTATCGAGGGCAGCCGCAGCGCGAGGGTCGCATCGCCGGAAGAGGGAACGTCGGTCCCGTGCTGCCCGCAACTGCGACCGTGCCACCGCTCAGGGCACCGCCGGGCCTGGTTGGACGCGTCCAGGGCGCGCCTGCTCCCGAACAGGGATAGCCCCCTATGTGCGGCCAACAGCTCGACGTGCGCGGTAACCGCAGCCAGACGAGGGATCGGACTGCCAACCGGGGGCACAATGTGCGATGCTCATGCGCAGATTGGCAAGTAGAGTTGGGGCCCTGAATGAAAGACTGCAGCCATTTCGGAAGTTGGCCATGCGACAGAACCCAAACTTACGTTGTGTCGCAGGCTTCGCGAAGATTGGCAGAGCACATTGACAGTGGGACGTGCCAAGCGGCTGTTGCCCTCTCGCTCATGTGCTACCCGCATTGAATTGTCGCTTGCGGTGGTCGACTAAGTCCATATGTGGTGTTCACAACAAGCCTCGCGCTCCAGTCTTCCTGCGGGGGCGCTATGGCTATGTGAAGAACTGTGGCGTTCGCACCACAACGGAGAGCGTCTATCCGGTCCGGTCTCCCTGGGCGCCTCGTAAACGCAACAAGAGCGACGCGCGATGCGACACGGAAACGCCATGCAAAGACTGCGCGCGGGCGACCCTCGGGAGGCGATTGTGGGCAAGCCCGAGTCGCGCGCTGCAGTCGGCGTCCAGGTCCTCAGGGACGCTGGCCGAGGGGCTTGGGGGACAGTTTCAAGACCATGCGCTCTGAGGTTTGCAGCCGGCGACTATCGTGATCTAGCCGAGGGCAATCGGTGCTAACGAAATGAGACGCGCTCCGGTACGTTCCGACTCGCGCTCCTCGCGGGACGAACGCAAGGACGAGAGGTCCGACGCGGAAAGGGAAGCAAGGAAGAGAACGGACGAGGGCGGTGCTGACATGTGCTCTCTTTGCTGGGGGATGAGTGAGTCGTATTTGAAGTTTTCGGATCGTACGCGGGATGTGGTAAACGGAAGGCAGGGAGCAGCGCTGGAGTGGGATCCGGGGGAGGAACAGCGTGTGACTGCGCAGCGCCAGCAGAATGGAGTAAGGAGCATCGGAAGGTACGAGGGTGAGAAGAATCGACCCAAGGCAGGGCGGGCACGTGCGATGGAGGTCTCAAACTCAAAGAAGACGTTCTCGGCTGAGTGATGATTACAGAAGAGCGAGGGTCGCAAAAGGCGGGGGGGAGCTGTTGCTGTTCTTGCTGCCGTTCACGACGCCTTGCACTTGCTCTCCGCTGTGCGACCCAGAGAGCGCGCCCAAGAGGCCCGCGGACGAGCGAGTCTGGAAGGTAGACGGGGGCGTGAGAAGATCGGATCTCTTGGATTCGGCACCGAGAGGCGCAGGGACGTCGGGGCCTCTGGGGTCCGCCGGAGTGCTGAGGTGAGCGGCGGGTGTGACACGCGGCTGGAACAGAACAGTGACAAGAGGCTGACGCAGTGACTGAGGGTGCGCCGTCATTGGGTGCCGCAGCAGGGACCCTGCCGCGCGCGGTGTCGGAACGTGAGCGGTGCGTGCCAGCCTGGCCAGGCTCAGGCTCCTCCCGCCACACCGGTCTGAACCAGACCCCAGACTCCGTAAAATTTACTCCCTCTCGGCCTCCAGAACGGAAAGGCGAGGGTCGCAAAGTCTATTTGGCCACCGGTAAGTCCTCGATCTTCCGCGTGCATTTGTACGATTCCTGACCACTTCTTTGGCGCCCAAACAAACACATATCCTCTCCTCCTGGTCCGTCCCTCGCTCCCGCTCTTTCTTCCCCTTGTCGCTTGTTCTTCTACCGTACCTTCCGCCGCCTAATCCCTTCTTCCTCCTCAACATCCTTTGTTGCTCCGCCAATCTCACATCGTCCTCGCGCATTGTGCACCGTAATGACCTATTCGCCTACCCATGGCTCATACTCGTCCTATCCAATGCGCTATGCGCTCCCACAACAGCAGCATCAGCAACAGTCGCACAACTCAACATCGCATCATCCCCACTCCCAGCCGCACTCGCAGCACACTCCCCCGACCCACTATCCAAAGCCCTCCTACGCGCACACCCATCTGCACCACGCGCAGATACCCATCAAAGTCGAGGAGTCATCCGACCTCCCCCCCGTATCCTCGCTCACCAACTACGACCACCACCACGTAAAGTCGGCCTCATCCGCCCACTCAGGCGCCGGCACCCCGTCCGCCAACCACCCGCTCTTCCGCTTCGGCGCGGCCGACTTCTCCCAAAGCGCGTCGCCCTCCCACCCCTCTCCGCCCACCCCGTTCACCTTCATGTCTCACCAAAACTGGCCGTCCTCCTCCGCCGCCTCGTCCTCGTACGGCGCGCAGTCCCAGTATGGGGGCGCCGGCATCGACCGCTACACCATCCCCTCTCCCGTGTCCCCCGTAAACGGCGGCAGCCACCACCACGCGCTCACCCTCGCGGACGAGTACGACGACGAGGGCGGCGACGAGCTCACTGACCTGCCTAGCGCGGGCCTGAGCGGTATGGGTCTCCCCCCATACGGCGCGGGCGTCGGCGGGAAGGCCGGGGACAAACAAGTCCGACGCCGCAGCAGCAAAGCCTGCGACCAGTGCAGGAAAAGCAAGTGCAAGTGCGAGCGGAGCAGCCCACAAGAACCGTGTCGGAACTGCGTCATGCTCGGTACCCGTAAGTTCAGGCTTCTTTCGCCTTCTTCTGATCTTTCGTGCTCTATCCCTCTCGTGCTCTACCCCGTTTGGGGGGCGCGAGCTCCGTCTAAGAGCACGTCGCGCAAGCTCTGCTCGAGTGACGAGTCTGTCGCGCCTGCCGCAGCCAACCTTGCCCGTTCTCGTCTTCATCTCACTCAATGACGCGCGCAGTGAGCTCATAGCCCTTCTTATCCGCAGAATGTACCTTTCTCGGGCCTTCGCGCAAGCGCGGCCCCCCCAAAGGCTACATCGACGCGATCGAGGCGCGTCTGCATCAGACCGAAGCCCTCATCGGCATCCTCCTCAGCAGCAAGGACAGCCGCGCGAAGGGAGTGCTCGAGGATCTTGCAGAGGTGAGCGTCCGCACTCCATACACGGCGTATATGCGCGAGATTCGAAGCCATGCGACCTCGGTACGGTCGCACGATCCCGTCTCCGCCGCGCGGCACCGCGTTCAGAACCCTAGCGGATCGTGCATGTGGCGGAGTTTTCCGCCGCGAGCCACGGGGTGCCTGTAAGAAGCGCGTGGAGTGGAAAAGCTCGTGGGTTCGTGCGGCTTCGGTGTAGCACGGTCATGTTGCTCTGGCCTGCGAGCCGCACGTATATACGCGCCGGGGTTGCATCCTTATGACGTCGTCGTTCTTGTGTGTACTCACGCTGTGCAAAAATAGGACCCGCTGGCGAAAGAAATCATAAACCGTGTCGACAACTCGCCGTACGGATACAAAGGGCGCAGCCGCGGCGCGGAGGCGCCGACGAGTCGCGCGCGACCTCCTCCACCGCCAGAGCAGCGCGACGGCAACGAGGGTAATGTCGTGCACGCGACGCAGTAAGTCCCCCTGTTTGGTGACTATGAACGTCTATCCTGACTATGTCTTTGCTAGCCCTTCGAACGAATGGCAGGATCAGGTTATCAGTCGGTTGAACACTGCGGCGGCAACGCGTAACACCCTCCTGCCCGACGGCCAAGTCGCCTCGACGAGCACGGAAGGGGACGACACCATCTCGCCACCTTTGAGCGCGCTCCCCCCGTCTGGCACGAGTGCATCTGCGCGGAAGGAGGCCGACAGCCAGGCAGCGAGCAGCGACGGGCGGAGACAACGCAGACGTCTCGATGGGGACGGTGCTGTGCAACCGGAGATTTCGCGGCGCTCGACGTCATCGGCATCGTCGCGCTCTCCGATACGCCACGGCGCCGCCGGGGAGGAGAGTATGGAGGAGACGGACGAGAGTGGGGAGGACGAGATGGCGGTCGCGGTGGGGCAACTGAGCTTGAACGAGGACGAGCAGGTGCGGTTCCATGGGAAGATGAGCGGGCTGCATCTGCTCGGAGTGAAGGAAAGGCAGGACGGACGGAACGAGGGCGGACTTTGGTGAGTATCAGCGTTGACAGCAATCACGTCCTACCTGCTGACTTGCGCATGTTCCATAGGCGGTTCCCCAAGGCGAGAGTTTGGCCCCCCTTGCCGCCTTCAGCACGCGCCTCCCAACGGCAGTCCGAGGACTTCGCGCCTCGGCTGCCCGATCTCGCGACCCAGGAGCTATTGCTCGAGTTGTACTTCACCTACGTCCACCCGGTACTCCCGATAGTCCACAAGCGAACCTTCATGGACGACTTCCGCAATGGGAACATGTCCTCGGACTCGCCCTACTCAGGGGCCGAGTCCGTCTACTCGGACGCTGCGTCCCCGGTTTCCGCGTCGTCCCCGCACAGGTTGTCGAGGCGGCGCGTACCGACCCTCCTGCTGCTCGCAATGTTCTCCCTCGCGGCGCGCTACTCCTCGCGCACTGCGGCGCCCCCACCAGAAGACGGCTCGATGTGGACCGCTGGCGACGAGTACATGGAGGACGCGAAGGTGATTCTCGACCGCACCTACGCCGCGTCGCGGCCCAGCACCTGCCAGGCGCTCCTCCTCCTCGGCTACCGCGAGGTGGGAATCGGCGCGATGGCGCAGGCGTGGCTCTACGTCGGGATGGCCGTCCGGATGGCGCAGGACCTCGGGCTGCACAAGAGCGCGGAGAAGTGGACGAGCGTCGGCCGGAGCCTGTTCTCGCGCGCGGAGCTGCAGGAGCGGCGGCGGATCTGGTACGGGTGCGTGGTGATGGACAAGTACGTGTGCACGTACATCGGGCGCCCGGTCGCGATCTTCGAGCGCGACTTCGACACGGAGCTGCCCGTCGTGGAGGAGGGCGAGGAGACGGAGCTGTGGAGGCCGCACCCGGCGCCGCAGGTGTTCGACGCGGAGGACACGGAGCGGCGGAAGCGCGAGGTCGTGCCCGCGCCTGGGTACGTCTTGTCGTGTTTCGACGAGTCGGCGAAGCTTTGTGAGTCATGCGTATCTGTTTCGGGTTATCGCGATGGGTGGCTGACATATGTGTGTTTGTGTTTGCAGCGCTGGTGTTGAGTCAGATATGCCAGAGCATCTACGCGATTAAGCCTGCTGTGAACCGGCCTTCCGAGCTTACTCGGCTGGATAGCCAGCTGACGAAGTGGTGCCTCGAGCTGCCGGAGTCCTTGCGGTTCGACCCCGCGTCGCCGAAGAACCCGCCACCGCCGCCACACATCCTGACGCTGCACATGCAGTATTGGTGTACGGTGCTCCTGCTCCACAGGCCGTTCATTCGACACATCCAGGATTCGACCAAGTTGTAAGTGATCGTCTCGTAGCGTGTCTTCGCGACAATGGACTCATCAGTGTGCCCAGGCTGTCGCCCAGTGCGTCCTCCGCAAGGGAGGCCAACATCCAGGTCACCTCGCGCCAGCACTACGACATGTGCGTGCAAGCGGCGAATCATATCTCTCGCATCGGTAAGTCAGCATTGCGAGTGAGTCGCGTTCGTCGCTGATGGAACAAAAATTTTGCAGCCTCCGTCTACTGCGATGCCTACTCGCCGAATCGGGCATCGGTCTTCCTCTGCTATTACGTCTTCACCGCGGCTATAATGCATGTCGCTACACGTGAGTTGTCCTCGGATGTTCAACCTTCTAGCTTGCATTCTCACGGCGCCCGTATTCAGTGCGGACATATCCCGATGACCCGCAAGGTCAAAGCGGACTTGACAAATGCATGGACATCCTCAAACGCATGAGTGTCATCTGGCCCAGTGCCTGGCGCGCCTTGGAGCTCCTGACAGGTGCCAAACTCCAGCTGGATCGCCCGTCGGAGCTCCCCAGCTTGCGCAACGTTTCGGAGCCCAGACACAAACGCACAGCTTCGGACTCCGTCGATTCGGAGGATGTCACTGTCACAGACCGTTCCCGGATCATCACCCAGGATCACGCCTACCGTCAGCAGGCCAACTACCCCGCCATATCGAACACCAGCCAAGGCCACGCGTCCGCCCCTGCGCCAAGCCACGCTCAGCAGAGCTACTCGCTATCGCTGGAGATGCCACCAAGCAGCGGCTCGTACCTGCAACCGTCGTACGACCGCTGGCCGACAGACTCATCGTCGCTCGCGAGCTTCCCTTCCAGCATCTCGACATCGGTGCTGCCGCAGACGTACAGCACTGGGCTCGTCGACGAGCGCATAGGGTCGAGCTTGGGCCGGAGCTCGGAACGGCAGAGCCAGCGGTACCCGCAGTACTGGAACGACTACTCGGCGCTCGGCCAGATGGAGACCAACTACAGTGTGCCTGTTACGAGCGAGATCGTGTCTCAGCACGGAGGCGCGCAGCCTGGGACAAGCGACCACCACGGGCACCAGCAGCCGATGTACGACCAATACTCCATGTTTGGTGAGTTGCAATTCTGGCGCTTCATGCGGGACATCTCGTCTGACAAACATGCGCAATCAATAGGAAACATGCCGCCTTCGAACCTACAATAACCAGTGCATCTGGTATAATTCGTGCTCAAAAGGCCGAACACTTGATTAGTGGTGTTCTTGGACCTGGCTCCTTGCTCGAAACGTGAATATCATACTTTTACCTCGCAATGCTGCATATGTATTCGTCAGTTACTCGTCACGGCCTTTGTCATCTCTCTGCGCTGCGATCTCTTGTTTACCTGTATCTAGTCCCGTCTTTCTCGTGCAACCGCTTCCTGTAATAGCTGTCGTTGCTACAACCTGTTGTATCCCGTAGCTCTTCTGAGACACACCATCCTCCGCAATATCCAATCCCTAGACACGTCCGCAACGCACTGTACTCCTAATACAACCAATCTCACACTGTAACCTCCGTTTCCTTTCCTGGTCCGACATGGCTTCCCAGCACATCCGCATGGCAAGGCATCCACTAGCCAACGTGACAACTGCCTATCCACAAGCCGAGAAGACTGACATGTGTATTGCGGGGGCGCTTCAAGGTTAAAATGCATCGCGTCTATTGTGGCACATGTCCAACACCGGCGACGTGACATATGGAACCACCATGGACCAATCACCGGTGCAGCTCAATCTTGACTCCCCAATCTCGACAATCTCGGTCTATGGACGCCAGCTCATCAGCGCGGCTGTGCAGCGGTCCACGGAAGCCCTGCAGACGCAAGGATAAGGGGAGAACGTATACCCCGGCCTGTTCTGCTCGCTTCTTCCCGCACGCTGTATTGTCCTGCGCCCTTCCGAGGGCGCCTCGCCAGCTTGGGATCTCAGATGGTGGGCACTGGGCAGGCGTACGGAGGGAAATCCACATGAGTCGCCCGCCCGATGCGGATGCGGGACTCCGGGGGACCGGGACCAGCTGTGCGCTGGCAGGCCTAGCGAGCGCACACAAGCCTACAGGGTCACACAACTGGGTGGCACAGCCGCGTGCCACCAGAGGCGTGCGAGCCCGCGAGGAGGCGCGGTGAGGGCGCGAGCCAAGGTTTCGAAGTATGGGGCCCGACGCCGTTTGGCATTGAATGACGCCTTCGCGGCCACGACGGCCCACGGTGGCTGGCCGTGCGACACACCGGTGAGGAGGTGTCCCGGGAGAAGGTGCAGTTCCGTCACAGTCTGTTAGGCTGGCGCGAATCACAGGAGACAGACCGACAGAAGCGGAGGATGAGCAATCTGCGCCGCGTTGTCGTGGATCCCGTCTACGAAGAGAATTAGCAGGACACTGACTCACTTGGGCAGAATGAGGACATATCTGGACAAGTAGGAAGTGAGCGACGGAAGCGGACATCCTGCTGCGCAAGATCAGGAAATTTGCTTGAGAAGCGCGTCCAGCAGTCACGGCGAATCTCTAACTCAGGCAGAAGACCGTCGGTCGGAGCGCCCAGAAATGCGCGACTAGAGCGCGGCCGGTAGAGCAGGTAGTCGGTAACCACACCAGACGCAATATCAGATCATATATGCGTATGAGGTCCGAGTCTTGGTCAAGACTCGTCAGCCAAGGGATGTCCGGTCAGCGATTTCATGCGCAATTGCATAGTTCCTGAAATGGCAGCACCTTTGTTAGAACTAGCAAGCACCGTGCCGACATCCCGAAGTTTCCCCGCTGGAGTCAATGCGCACAGATTGACTGCGCACATATACCCAGATTCGCGCTATGTCTGGGACTATTATGGGATGTACAAGGGGCATTGCTATCCGCATATGTTGAGATGCCGAGGAAGTCAGAGACGGACTTCTATCCGTCGACGTCCGAGTAAGGCTCCACTGGCTGCACATGGTCACATTGATTCTCAATTTTAGAAGTCGGTGAGCGTGCTCACCGTCCATACAGTGCTTCTGGTGAAGTGCGAGAATCCAGAAGGCGTGAGTCAAAGTGACGTCCATCGTAAAGGGATGGTCGATGGGCTTTACGCTCGATAGTAAATGGTCATAGCAACACAGATGGACTCGTCCACCCTCCCCAGCGCAGATTATGCCTAAGACGAGGAAAATCAGACAGTGCCCAGATAAAGAGAGCGTTTGTGTGGATTTGAGGTTGTGGTGCTGGTGAGGTTGGGATATACTTGCTATCGCATAATGACAACCGCAATATCCTACCAGTCTCGGAGCTTTGAAAAGGATGATAGATACCCGCTAGATAGCGCAGAGGTTTCAGTCAATCAGGGAAGACTCCCAGCGATCCCAAGCCTGGAGATGAAGCGTCGGCATAAGTCAGATACAGGCGCTTGTTTCTGGCTGATGCTGGGGCATTCAGCGTCACATTGCTCATACCAGTCCTATGTAGAGAAACTCATAGAGATGGGCGAAATCCTGGATAGTCGTTAGCATGATACATGGTGAACTCGAGTCTATACTGGACACTCAGATAGACCTATCTCCTCCCGATGAAAGCATGGTGCTGCGCGTTGAGCCTGTTGGCATTCATTTTCCTGGGGGTTGTTCTGGACGGCACGCAGCCATACATCGGCCTCTGATACATCACCACAGGGCAGTGGCTAAATAGCTTCAGACATTCATATTTATCAACTCAAACAACGCACGACTACGTAGGAAGTATGCGCCCAAACGCAGCCACCAGTCATCAGGAAAACCGGTAATCACTTAACGCCCCTTAAAGTCGCCTTTAAGGGCATTAAGGCGCCTAAGTTGTCATTAAGCGTGGGTAAGTCGTAAGAGTTAAGATGCACGATTAAGACCATTAAGTTGAGCGAGCGCGGAAACGTTCTGCGCCGTCATCGGGCACGTTTGCCCCTGTCACAACACTTGTACAGGCTTTCAATGGTCCTTTACTTTACTCTGTGCTCCAGCAAAAAGACACTCTATGGAGTTGAGGGTGAGCAACTTCGAGTTACGTGCAGGAGAGCTAAGTGGCCTAAGGCGCTAAGTCATTAAGGGACTGCACGGTTTACTGATGCACAATGATTCAAAGCGTACCTATCGTTCAATCATGGTTGCGAGACAAGATGCCATCACACAATTGCGCCTATGTAGAGGTGAGTGCAGAGGAGAATCCAGGGCACGCACCTCAATTCTCGATGGCAGCAAAGAAAGTCCTGGTAGATACCGATGCATGCTGTGTACGATACCACGTCAGCCCCTGGAAATCTAAAGCACTACGGTGTGAAGACTAAGCAGTCAGAGGCTCAGAAATGCGACATGTCTACTCCGCGCAGTCAGGGTTGCCCGTCCCCGAAAGACAACTTGACGGAAAAAGTGTTGGCTCGCCCGCCTCGTTCCACCGTGGCAAGGTGTGGCAGCGGTGGCGAGAACGAGCCCGAGTGAGACGCAGGGCAAACGTCAACCGCTATCAGGTGGACGTACTACCAGCGGGCGGCTGATACCTGAGTGCATGTAGTGTGCTGTGGTTATGACGAAGTTCGCATCGTCTGGATCAGGAGAAGACGGGAGGAATGTATGAGGTTGCGGGTCAGCCATGCTGAGCAATTTTTGACCATAAAGCTGGCCCGAAAATTGAAGCAGCAGTCTGTGCCATCGGTGTCAAATAGCTGACAATGCAGGATATGTTCAAGGGCGTTCTAAGGATTGCTGCAAGTAGGCCCTGTCGACAATTGCTGAAAGAAACTAGTCAATATGAACCGAGATGAACGGAGTAGCATCTGACGTACAGCGCCGTGAGTAGGTGCCCGTGTTATGCCATCATCACCGGAGAAGCAGTGATGATATGGGTCAGAATAATCCCATTTCAACATCCATCCCTGGCAGCGGAGCGTTTAACCAGCGACCCAGCAACACAGTGGAGTGTTGCGAGTCGCCAGCGCACATAGAGCATGGAGAGAAGGAAGAATCAAAGGGAATTCAAAGGAGAAAGAGATGGGGCGAGGACGAGGAGTTCAAGAACTGAGGAGGCAGGGGCAGAGGCTGGTGATGATTGGCGGGAGAATAGCGACACGTTCGAGCTCGAGTCGACTTAGGAGTGAGCATTTGGGCCGCGGCATTGAACGAATTGCCACCCTCTGTGTTCCAGGGCTCCCAGCTTGAATCGAATGATTGACTGTGCCGGTGAAGGGAACGTCGCAGGTGTCACGGACGTTGGACAGACGCCCCTTTTTGCCGCCCATTCCCTTTCCTTTGACGCCCACCTTCCATTTCCGGACCGTTTCCTTTCCTAGCTCATCCCAGTTTGGACACTGTAGATACGTTCCCGTGATCGCCATGCCCTTGCCTTTTCTTTCTCGCCCTTTGTTCCCCCTTTGTCATCTTCACTGCCTCGCTCTCGCGCCTTGTCCTTGGTTGCTAAGCAGCCCCTCTAGTATATAAGGACCCCCCCTAGGCGCTCCCTAGTCCCCATCTCGACCTCTTGGTCATTGGGACTAGGTGAGTGACCATAGCGTTGTATCTCTCTTCGATTGCTAATGTATAACTTGGTCATTGGGACTAGTCTGTCGCTGCTTGCGTGAAGGCTAGCTTTCGTCGGTCTCGTGCCTTCGTGCCGACCGCCGCTCT
>NW_006766908.1:0-2997 GCF_000275845.1 Dichomitus squalens LYAD-421 SS1 | reverse complement strand
TATTCGAACGCCCGTGTTTAGGCGCCCATTGACCGCTCCTCCTCCTGGTCCTGTAAGTAGTATAAGTAGACATATCTCTACCGTAATTGAGGTATATATTGCTGTTATTGTCAGGAACGTGTGCGCACCATGTGATAGGAATATGATCTCTATCTTGAGCCAAACTAGGCTCAACAAATCTCAGCGTGCTCAGTGAGCATGAGCAGAACATTTGCTATTCTTAGGTGCTGGGAATTGATCAGCATACCTCCATATTCTTGCACATATATCTAGCCATAGAGGAGGGTTTATATCATTAGTGGTTGCTAGCTTTTGACCATCTCTTTCTTGAGAAAATGGTCCTACAATACTAGACCAGCTCTTTCTATAAAGCTAGTAAGACACTTTCTTGCCATTCTTTGGTTCCCCTTATGAATACTGTTGAACTTGGACTTATCCGGTCCGGACTACACGAGGCTATGCGTCTCCTAGCGCTTAGCTGTAGTCGCTTATGTAGTATGTTACCATATTTGGGACCCTCTGCTCGTGTACTATAGCTATGCTTCCGGACTCTTCTGGTACTGTCTAGGACAATCCGTACTACTCCAGAACGGTCTAGACAGGTTTATGCCTTACTCATCTCTTACTCATCCTATGGTGCGATACGTCGCAATTCTTTCGTCATTGTATTATTCATCGCACTATGGTACATGTGACTAACCACTCTTTAATTAGTCATGGACACTTCTCTGTATTATATAAGGACTTCAGATTGCGTCCTCCCTCTTCAGTCTTTCCTTACTGACTGAAGAGTGAGTACTTCGTTACCTTTACCTCTAACTTGTAGTTACTTACTTAACCTTTGTAGTCTTGCTTCGACTCTAGGTATAGTTGGTTATTGCAATATAGTCTTTCCTTACTGACTGAAGATCTTGCTTCGACTCTAGTCGGATCTAATCCTTGTCTTCACAGCCCCGAGTTTATCAAATACTGTGCACCCTGATGTTATAGGTACATGCATAGAAAGGTATATTAATATAATCAGAACTCAAGTCTCTAGCTTTAGCTATGGCATTGGAGAAATGCCCAGCAGAATACAGTATCCTTGAACCACGCTTACTTTCGACTTATGTTAGTACTAATCCTTCCAAGCAGAGGCATAGATACACCATACTTTCTAATGTTGTAGAATCTCCCTCATGAGCAGACTCATGCGCAAGAATTTGGAGGTACTCTGATCAATTCTCAGTACCCAAGAACAGCAAATGTTCTGCTCATGCTCACTGAGCATGCTGAGATTTGTTGAGCCTAGTTTGGCTCAAGATAGAGATCATATTCCTATCACATGGTGCGCACACGTTCCTGACAATAACAGCAATATATACCTCAATTACGGTAGAGATATGTCTACTTATACTACTTACAGGACCAGGAGGAGGAGCGGTCAATGGGCGCCTAAACACGGGCATTCGAATACTTTCCGCAACCACGAGCACAGTAGTATATATAGGGGACCTCTGTACCCCCAATCTACAGTTCAGTTCACTCGAACATCTCCTCTCATCGCTCTAACAAGCCTCTTACAACCAACAACCCTTCTAGGTGAGTTGCAGGCTATCCGCTGTCGTTGCCACCTGTGGGAGAGGCCTTCGCCCCCCGGGTTCAACAGGTTATGAGCCCTGCTCGACGCTGCAGAATCTGCGCCGCTCATTGCGTGCTGCGATCTGTAAGCTCGCAGCTCACCTGAATCTTTGCCATCGTTATCGATGTGCAACCGCTGCTTGGATCTGGCACAATCATATGCTGCCTGCCATGCATGCGCTGCGGACTGTTGTGGCACGCTTTGTCGCTGCCTACAGTGCCACAGAGAGGTAACCTATGTCGGCATGATCTCTCTCTGCCTCGACTGCGTTCTTTGAAGGCGTGTGGCTGATAAGTCTACCTTCTAGAACCATACCTCTCGATAATATGTCTGGTGCTCTCTACAGTGCTGTCCCTACTGCCTTCAACGGCCGCAACTACCTCGAGTGGGCGCAGCCGATGAAGTCGTACCTCAAGACGCAAGGCCAGTGGGGTTCGATCATCAACACCCAGTCTAACGGTGCTGATCATCAGCAAAAATGTTCAACCGTTGTAATGCGGGTTATAATGGCAATATAAGGAGTGGCTATATAACCTTTCACTGTAACCCCAGTCTTGACAATGTTAGCGTTGTATTGGCGTTAGATATAAGAGCTTAGTTTTTGTGATCACTATAGTCTATCGCGCTGTCATTGCAACTCACAAGCTCGCACTGGAACACATGGGCCTGCTCGGCCAGGGATTATCACGAGAGCTGGGAGTTCCCATGACATTCCCATCATATATATGGTCAAGGTCTGTTGCAGGCAAACCGTGGGACAATTTGACACAATACCACACACAGAAAATATGCGAAAACCAATGAAATTAGATTAGGCTAACTATAATATGACAAAGTTGCGGGACTATCTTCCCGACACCCTCGCGCCAAATGCCCTTGGTCTCGCTGATAACCCGCACAATGCTCTCCTCTGCCTTCTTTGCCATCTTGATCATCGCGCTTGCATAGGCCGACGGGGTCAATGGCAGCACAGAGTGTGATAAACTCGGGGCTGTGAAGACAAAGATTAGATCCGACTAGAGTCGAAGCAAGATCTTCAGTCAGTAAGGAAAGACTATATTGTAGTAACCAACTGTACCTAGAGTCGAAGCAAGACTACAAAGGTCAAGTAAGTAACTACAAGTTAGAGATAGATGTAACGAAGTACTCACTCTTCAGTCAGTAAGGAAAGACTGAAGAGGGAGGACGCAATCTGAAGTCCTTATATACTACAGAGAAGAGTCCATGACTAATCGAAGAGTGGTTAGTCACATGTACCATAGTGCGATGAATAATACGATGGTGAAAGAATTGCGACGTATCGCACCATAGGATGAGTAAGAGATGAGTAAGGCATAGACCTGTCTAGACCGTTCTGGAGTAGTACGGATTGTCCT
>NW_006766907.1:435587-457275 GCF_000275845.1 Dichomitus squalens LYAD-421 SS1 | reverse complement strand
GGCTCGGGTGGTGCCTCCTACGCCAGTCAAGTCTCGGCGCCAGGGACGGCTGGTGTCGGTCGGTGGCCCCTACTAGGGTGCTCGGTCAACATCCCTAGCCGAGGATGGTAGTCGACCGTCAACACCGACTACTCTCCTCGGCCATCGAGGCCTCACCCCTCATCGACGCGCTTACTCTCTGTCTGGATGCTTTGCTGGCTGCACATCACTTCCTGGTCTTGCCTTTCCCTGTCTCACCTTTCCCTGTCTCAGTCCCTGATTCTCCTTGCGTCGTCTCCCTCGTCTCCCCCAGTTTCCAGGTTCGCGTCTGCCAGCAGCTTCCCTCGCCTTCCATCTATAACAAACAAAGCCACACATACGGTTCAGTGTCTGCGCTCTTCTATCGGCCTCGTTTCCACATACCCCACAGATACGTTTCCTCCCAGGAGTCAACACCTGCACATAGGATTCAACTCCTATATTCCGGACTCGTATTCCCTATATCCTTGGATCTGCGTCCCCATTTCCGCTTGGACTCGCTCGCAATCTCGGCCTCGATCCCATATGCCCCACGGATACACTTCCTCGTACCCAGGATTCCCATCATCAACCCGGACTTGCATCTCTATACCCTCGAATCTGCGTTGCCGCCTCGGTCCCCATCGTTAATCGAGGACGGTAGCCGTCAGTCGACGACGACTACTCTCCTTGATCATGGAGGCCTACCCCTCATCGACGTGCTTACCCCGACACCTCCGCTTGTCTGTCTGGATGCATCACTGGCTTCACATCGCCTCTTGGTCCTGCCTTTTCCCTGTCTCCGGCTCTGAGTTTCTTTCCTGAGTCGTCCCCCCCAGTTCCCAGGTTCGCGTCCGTGACGGTCTGCCAATGACTTTCCTCGCTTTCTACTATAACGAAAAAAGCCATACATCCGGTTCGGGGTCTACGTTCGTCTATCGGCCGCATCCCACATACCCCACGGATACGTTTCCTCCCAGGATTCAATTCCTATACTCCGCACTCGTATCCCTATACCCCCGGATCTGCGACCACGTTTCTGCTTGGACTCGCTCGCATATGTCTATTCGGCCGCATTCCCATATACCGCCATGGATACATCTCCTCATACCCAGGATTCGCTTCCTTTACCCAGGATTCACTTCCTTCATCCAGGATTCACTTCCTTTACGCAGGATTCATTTCCTTTAAGCAGGATTCATTTCTTTACGCAGGATTCATTTCCGTTAACCCAGGATTCGTTCCTTTGACCCAGGATTCACTTCCTCATACCCCGCACATGTGCCCCTATACCCTCGGATCTGCGCTCCCGCTTACGCCTGGACTCGCCCGGTACAGATTTACCCCTTCCAGCATAGATTGACGATACTGGCGAATAAGCATATACATATATACATATATACCACATCTTGTCGGCTCCTTTTGATTCTTGTGTCTTGGCTTCGGTTTGATCCTACACATATACTGTACGAGTATAATCACGCGGCGACGTTCTACATATACCTAGTTGTACTCCGGTGTCTCATGATTCTAGTGACACCAGGTAGTGTACCCCCACGAGACCTACGTTCTCGTTTCATAGTAATAAAACCCACGTGTTTGTTATACCCAAACACCCATGTGCCCCATGCGCCATTGGCGCGCTTCTCTTCTGCCTACAGCCATCTTCATAACTGGGCCAACACGTTCCGTATAGCTTCATAGCCGAGACGCGCCTTTCGCAAGGGACCGTTCGAAGACCCTTATATCACGTCGGTATTCACTGCGTTTGCGGGGTCTCGGAGCTGGGCTAGATTCGATGCGAAAAGATTGTATGGTCCTAGCTGATCCACGGTGTGCTTGTGCGTTCTGAGCCAAGTCTGGATTAGGTTGGAGGGGGTATCTAGTTCGAGTAGGAGCCAATGCTGGCTCACAAGGCTGTTCACGGGGGCAGTTCACACAGAGCAAGGCCATCGGGACCATAGTCAGGCAGCACTGGATTAGATACGGTTCGGCCCGCCGGCCATAGATACGCCACATGCTACCCAACGCCTGTCGAGATTCGCACCGGCCGCTTTTCACTCCAATTGCGATGGCAGATAAATTTGCTATTTAGATATGCGCTTAATGATACGAATGTAGTACTAGTACGCTATTCTACTCTGGGCACTACCCCTAACTAGAATAGATGTCTGTCCAGCTGGGATACACTGTCAACGTTGTCAACGATGAATCTGGCCGATGCAAGGGCAATTGCCCTATCCTGCAAAGTCAACACGGAAGCGACGCTGGACCTTTGACACACAACTACTCTGGCAAGGGAGCTAACTCACCGACAACCAGCTCACCCATGCTGGGTGTAATTTGCGACAGGACCGCCCTGGGGAAATACCAATGAAACATATGAAAGTAAACGCACCTTGGACCCCAATACACAGACCCGCCGTTAGGAAGGATGCACTTCCTGGGTTGGTAATAGAAGCTGAAAAAGGGACCTGACAAGCAGAGTACAAGACTCACCTACTGGGCGAGACCATCTTGTAGCAAAACTACGAGGTCATAGGAGCACGAGTGCCTTACCGCCAGAAGCTGTGACTTGTGAGACGGTGCGGGACGACTTGGCCATGGTGGGGTCGCAAAGAGATGCTCGGAATTATAGCTGCAGTAGAGGGCAATTGAGTACAAGGCACTTGTATGTCGCCTTCAGATGCACTATGGGACAATAACTTCGAACACCAGGTTGTTTGGGCTGGATTAGATGACGGGAACAATGTGAGCCAAGCCGGCTCAAAGCAGGAGAACCGGGGGTCGGCCATCACGTGCTGAGCCCAAGTCGGATCAGATGGGACCTTCTCGTCTATCCTGCTTGATTTAGATAGGCTTGCAGGCGCTGTACCATTCGTAACTGACCTCCGTCTCCCTTTACAGTCGACACCCACTTAACCCATAGCCCTCGGGACAGGCCCAAATATATGGGTTTTGAGGGGTTATGGGCTACCAGAACTTTAGCGCCTCATAAGCGCCCTGATAAGTCCCAGTTAGCGAGGGCTGAACAGGCGTCTACTGACCCTTTGAGGGAGCGCTATGGGATTTCGAACACACTAACCTACCCACAACATTGTCGAAGCGTGGATGGACACTGGGAGGACACTGGGAAGAATGTGTCAAGTATTTTGTGGGTTATTGATGAGCAAAATCTCAGTGTGACCACTATTACCGTATGGGTTTTGAGCCCTAGAAGGCTATGGGTTATGGGGTATTGGGGACCTATGGGTTATGGGGTCGAATTCCCCCTATCCCGACTTGGGAAAGCCAAAATCCTATGGGTTTTCTGAGTTTATGGGTTACCAGGGGTATGGGTTAGGAGGGTGTCGACTGTATCAGGCCCTGTGCTGGATCCGACAGGCAGGAAGGAACAAGCATCTCGGATCAGGCTGTATCAGGGTGGCTACATGCGGGTTTAGGTGGGATACATCGTCTTGTCTCATCTAATCTGCCCTGGACAAGAACTCAGGCAAACGCAGTGATTGTCAAGCAGAAGGTCAAGCGGACGGTACCCATTGCCCCTCCCGACTCCATCGACGAGCTGAAGCTTGCGAAACCTGCCTGCATTCCTGACAACAGCGATGGTAAGTACCTTTTCCATGAATATCTCCGCATTCAATTGATCTATCTCAATAGCATGCAGAATGGACTGAACCAATGTCCTGACTGCCATGCAGCAAGCGGTCGCCCGTGTAGGCAGCCGCGCTTTTGAGGGACTGATACCGTCGCTCTGTACATTGCATATGCGAGCTCAAACCTTCTCACCACCTGATGTACTGATATGCAGGTCGGAACACCGAGTATCTGGAGCTGTCTATGTTCCCATACTTCATGAAGCAGCAGTGAGTTCCACCACAGCCGAGTACATGAGGCGGGATTTGTGCTATTTCCACAGACTTGTCAGCAAATGCGTGCCAGGACAGATGAAGGGAGTTTGTAAGGGAAGCCGTACCTCTCGTCCAGAGGCTTGCCATGACAGCGCGGAGGGCGGCCCGGACATGTACATGAGTCGGAATGACGACCACGTAGCAACAAGCGCTTCGACGAAGGTTTGGACACGGCGTACCCATTGATATTGCCAATCCTTGAAATCTCCTGGACCGCCACCTGTACCATCCCTGCGTATGTCCATCTCAGCCTTTCTACGTTTTCCCTCAGTCTCTCTGCAGCCTGTGCTCATCCACATCAGCTTGCGCCGCTCCCTCGGACTTTCCTCTCCCTATGTTGTGTCGTATCCAATAAGGCAGTACTCTCCTGCACGATACCCTGGAAGAACGACGAGGTTATTATTATAGCTGGAAATCCGACGATGGTGTATCGAATCCAGCGTCCCTGCCAGTGGCACATGTAGTTAGCCGACACCCGCTAAAGTTCCCGGACATTCAAGTCTACGAACTTGCTACTGGCACTCAAAGCAAACACGGGATTCCATTTCGGCTTGGCGCCAACAAATTGTAATAGTCCTTCTTCTGGGAATACACCTTCAAGCGACCTCCAAACCCACTGTGACACGATTGCGACCGCGCTCGCACGACAGACGATAGCTAGTTAGGACATAAGTGACTCGTGTTTGAAAGTGCTGACTACTCGCGGAACCGTTGCAGCAATTGCGCCAAAACCTTCTCTCGAAGCCGTCGCTGCGTACCTTTCCGTTAGTGAGTTCTCTGGCAGAGTAGAAAGATTGCTCACCACGCCTTCTATCTCGGGCAGCTCAACCTCCAACGAGCCTCCTTCTGTGCCATCCGTAGCAGCCTGCTTCGGGTCCTCGTCCTCAGTGTTTTCCGCTTGCTGTCCAGTCGACACTTGGTATTGTGCAGTGGTCAAAAACTCCGATAACGGTTCCAACGCGTCGTAAAAGAACTCGTCATCAACGAAGGAGTCGCGAAGGGTGAAATGGTCGCACAGCGCGGCGATGCTCAAGAGTGCCCACTTATGGGGCCCAAAATGCCACCGCGTGATATGCATGCGCTGCAGAATGATGTCGTCGAGGCCAAGCCCCTGCTCGAGCCAAGCACGGGCAGCCTCTACTAGTGGCTGCAAGACTGCGTGCCACCCCAACGAGTTGTGTTCATATTCATAGCCAAAATCGACCTCCAAGCGCGAAAGCAATGGCCATCCGCCCTTTAACGCCAGCTCTCGGAGGGCGAGGAAGAAGTGGCGGATAAGCCCTAGATCCTCGCTTTGAATCCGGATGGTTTGCAAGTCGGGGAACGCCGCCTGGGGCAATCTCCAAGCGGCAACGGAGGCGGCATCGTAGAACTTCTCAAAAGATAGTGTCCGTAGCGGCGCGGTACAGAATCCGTCACACAGCACGCCTATGACCGTTCTGAGCTTGCTCTCTGCAGTGCTGGGTTGCGAGGAGAGCTTCTTCAAGTAGCTGGTGACACGGAAGTACAGAGGCACATGTATCGCGCTCGCTGCAGTCCGGATAGAGCCGCGGTTCCAGTTGGCATCCGAGCAAATCTGGAAGTCCCACGGGTCATTCCTGGAGACATACAGAGCGGTGCATTTCGCAAGGACATGACGGAGACGCAGCGGGAACAGCAGCTTGGTCGAGTCGGCGATGTCGGCATTCCTAGGTATAGAGGCGCTGATGTAGAGGACGCACAATGCGGGCGCGTCGATCCTCTGCAGGATCGGGGCGATGAAGGTGAGCATGCCATCAAGACGAACTATCCGGAGTCTGGCTAGCCGATACAAAGAGGTAGGGACATCATCGGCCAAGGCGGGAGTGGCCCAACTACTCAGCGGGAGTGACACCTGGGTGCCCAAGACTACCAAAGACTCGAGGTAGGGAGCACCGGCCACAACTTGGAGGAAATCGTCCAAGCGCATCCACCGATCCGAAGACGCCTCGAAACAGACGTCGAGCTCGCGCAGTGCACTCCAAAAACTCGGCGTAGAAGGTATCTTGATGTAGGAGGTCACAACGAACCGACGGATACCGGGATGCAGCTTCTCCGACAGTCCGAGGTCGCAAGGTGCCTCGAGCTGACGGCCGTGCAGGATCTCCAGCTTGCTAAAATCGACGTGCTCGAGGGCCGGGAGGGGAGCCTCAAACAGCGGTTTGATGCAGGGCAGGTCGTCGACCGTGAAGGGTTCTTGGTCCCGTGGCGACCAAGGGAACTCGGGTGCCTGGACGGAGCGGATGCTGCGCGCGAAGAGCAGCAGCAGAGGCATGGCCTTTTTGTTGTCTTCCCTCCAGCGTGACAGGAACAAGTCTATTGTGCAATCCACTGCGCGGGAGAGACGGTACTGCAGAGCCTCCAGGTTATGGGTGACGCTGATCCTGCGCCATAACCACGGAGTCGCGATACCGACATTGCGCCAGTGCCGACACACGAGCATGAGTGGCACCCATCCCATCCACGTCTTTGCATCCCAGACGTCTGAATCCGAAGTCTCGAAGGGAGCCACGAGAGAGAAAATAGTGGCTAGGAGCTCGGTGGGTAGACGGGCGATCGGAGGCGTCTGGATGGGCCCGTCCAGAAGCGTTGGCGGGAACATCGGCAGCGGGTGGGAGTAATGAGAGTGAACCAGATGCATGAGCGGAAGCCGGTCATCTTTCCTGCCTCGACTGCATTGACTTTGAAGACTCACCGGAGAGGACTTGGTCTCGGCATCGGGTTTGGGACGGAGCCCGTCCACTTTGTTTTTCTTCCGTGGTCGTAGGTTGTATGCCATCTGGTTTGTGAGCGTAAAGAACGGTTGTGCACGAGGAAGGTGGTGGTTCGGACCCAACCTAGATGAGGTAGATGAGGCCGGAGCCCACTGCTTATATACAAGCGCCCTTAAGACGAACCTTTGTCCGACCGGCAGGCGCCCGCCTTTGCTGCTATGGATTCGTGTCACTACATGGGCGACTGCCGCATGTAGATATCTTCTTGGAGATGTCCGTGGAGGTACGCGACAACGATATTTACTGTTTGGATATCCATAGAATGCTTGAGCAGCCAGCAGCGACCAGGTGGCGCCGCCCCATAGCGTAACGGACACTCAGATGTGGGCTAAGCCGCGAAAGGCTTTCAGAAGGAGGGCCGCCCTACAGACGTTCGGAGAGGACCGATCTGACGAGCCTGTGAGCTTCTGTCCCTCTCGATATTGGGGGACTTCCTGCGACTCACCTGTAGGCAACAGTCCCAGAACGACCTGCTCCAGATGAGGCCGTGACGAGACGCCAGCCGAATATTAGCGTTATCCAGCGGCTATGCCTGGTCAAGTTCGCGGCTATACACACCTCTGCTGCTGTGGGTGCTCTTATCCTCATGTCGTCCCGCCGGCTAATGATACGGTCCTTGAATCGCATCTCTACAGAGTACCACCCATACTCTTTACGACCTCGCTGCTAGACCCGAATACATACGACCACTCCGGGAAGAAATCGAGGCTATTACCGCGACGGATGGCTGAACCAAGGCAGCTCTTGACAAGATGGCGAGGCTCGGTAGCCTACTCAGGGAATCAACCCGGCGCCATGGCATCACGCGCAGTTTGTTTCTACCTTGTCTCCCGCTGCTCCCGTCCGCTGAAGCAAAGGCGTCCTCGCCCCTTAGTGACCCTTAAGCGGATGGCCATGAAGGACATCACCTTGATCGATGGGACGTACATCTCCAAGGGCACCTTGCTCGCCGCTACTGCGCACCCGATGCACCACAACGAAGCGCGTCAATGCGGCCACGTTCGATCCCTTCCGCTTCGCAGGGATGCACGAAAACGGCGACGGCTACGGAGACGAGAGAAGCATAGATGCGTCAGCACGTCGGTCGACTACATCTCTTTTGGGCACGGAAAGCATGCCTGGTACGTCAATCCGAGGCTGAAATCGAGCTGCAATTGATACTGGCTTTCATCGTACTCGACTCGACATGAAGCTCGCGGGCGATGGCGGCCGACCAGAGACCACATCTCACGACCAGAGCATCCTCCCCTGCCAGACTGGAAAGGTGCTGTTAAAGAAACGCCAAGTGACCTTGTCTCGAATAGTCCTTTTCGAAGTCCTTTGTGCGTTCGCGAACATATCGGTGTCAATGTTGCAGTTACATCTGCGTTCTCGATTGGACGTAAGCTGCCATAGTACTTTGTCACTGTACTGTCAAATCTTGCAGTCACTAGAGATTCCGCACTAGCCGACGACAACCCGGACTGAACGAGAGAGATCCTAGCCATTGAGCGCTCTTGCTCGCCAGGCCGAGTCTCACGGCAGTGCTGCCGCTGACACATATTCGTTGTCTAAAAAGTGAGAATACCAGGCCGACGGACTCCGGCGTGCTGCCCAACGTCCTTTCTCGTAAGCTCAGCTGCGCACCAAGGCGGGCGTGGCTCTCTTTCTCGTTGCGTAACGGACGATCGGCACGGCCGCACTACGTCACAGCCACTGCGGGGCAGAGACAGTCAGCCCACTATAGCTCGCAGCGAAATAACCTCGCGCAACTCCAACTCCACTCCCCCACCAGCAAGCCTCCATCATGAACACAGACCAGAAGCAGGACCATACGGCCTACCATGAGCCGCAGGCAATCCAGGAACCAGGCGCGCCTCCAGAAAGCCTCGGGCCGGGTCAACTCGCTGAGCCGCACGCAGAACAAATCCCCGCATATGACCCACAGGACACGGGCTACACCACGAACGAGCATCCGCACGAGAAGGCGCACGCACATCCTGCTACTAGTATCCCACTCGTCGCGCCTCCCTCGCACGGTGGGGCCGCTCGCAGCCACAGCCATGGCAGCGACGATCCTGCGGACCCAGGACACTACACGCGCGACCCGCACAAGCTCATCGCGTACCTCATCCCCTTCCCGAAGCCGTCCCTGAAGCACGTCCCCGCGCACGACGTCCCGGACCGCTTCCTCATCTACACCCCGCCACCCCCGCCGCTGACGAAGCCGCCCGAGGGCGAGAAGGAGGCGAAGCTGCACAAGGTGCAGCGCAAGTGGCAGGAGGAGGTGCGGGAGGCGAAGATGAGCGACGCGAAGGTCGCGAGTTGGAAGGGGCTCAAGAGCAGGGCGACGAAGGGCATCAGCTGGGCGATCAACCGGACGACGAGCAGTAGTTTGGATTTCTTGAATAGGCTGGGCGAGGAGGAGAAGGAGGCGAGCAAGCAGGACCAGACGAAGGGCAAGGAAGGCGAGGCGGCGGGCACAGATGAAAGTGGAGGCGCGGATGGGGCTGTGGACGGGACCGCGGAGGACGGTACGACGGCAACGGGGTCGGGGTCAGGACAGGCGCCAGGGCTGAACGAACTGGTCCTCGTCTATCCGTCGACGTCCCAAGACTCGCCCGAGGCCATGCGCACCGAGTTCGTCAACAGCATGCTCCGCACCAAATCGAAGGCACAGAAGGACGCGGTCATCGCGACCAGCCTCATCCCCGTCGCGTTCGCCGTCGACGTCCTCGCGACGCTCATCTGGCCGTTCGGCGGGCTCGCCGAGATCGACGGCGTGTGGGCGTACGCGTCCTTCCGCGGCGCGAAGGTCGCGCGCTCGACGACGAAGCGGCTCCAGGCGGACGAGTCGGGGGACGAGGATGGGAAGAGCGGGTCGAAGTCGAAGAAAGAGAAGCACCTGAAGCTCACCTTCACGCCCTCCGCGCGCGTCCAGACACTCGCCCGCTACCTCGCTGCGCGCTGTCACGAGCGCGATCCGCACATGTTCCCGCCGGCTGGAGGGGTCCCGACCGAGACCGAGGTGCTTGAGGCGATCGGGTGGGCGCCGAGTCAGACGGGCGGGGTGAAGAGGAACTGGGAGGAGGAGCAGTGGGAGATGTCGGAGGTCAAGGACGACTTCAAGCAAGTGATGCAGAAGGGTGCGAAGGAGTGGGAGAAATGGTGCAAGGCGTTCGAGAAAAACCCGAAGAAAGCGTTGAAGAAGTAGTTCCTTACATCTTGGCTGGAGCTCATATGACATAGACAAACTTGATGCAACTGTCTGCACCACATTTTGAAGTGGATATAAGAGACATGGTATGAATTGCTGATTGTGGCTCGTTATGAGGGGAATGTTTGCAGGTGAGAGTATGCAGATAGGATCTATGTATACGTAGGAGGCGCCTATTCTTGGAAAGAGTGCTTCAGCGCCAATGCTACTACGACTGCCTGGCAGTCCTCGGCAATTGACGTTCCACGATTCCCTTCACTGCAGCCACGATGAGGAGTTGAATTGTCTCTGGTTCCTTATCTAGAGTTTCTCTCCGGTATTGAGCTCAAACAATGCGACCCCTGTGATCCGACAGACCCATACCAGCCTCAATTTGTACACGAAACCGCCAGCTTGAAAGTGGCTTCCGGCTGCCTAACGGATTGGAACAAATTCTGCTTCGTGGTCGGCTTCATGCCCACCAAAAGTCTCACATATATATAACTGCTAATGAACCACCTTTGCTTTATCAGGCGCGTCTACGGCGGTCGGACCCCCTCGAATTTGGTGCAAAGCAGAGTTAGTCTGCGGCTGTACTCAACGCCCATCGGCCGCATGCTCCAAGTAAACCTCATGCAGTCACTACTTAGTAGGCATCCTCTGCAGTATGTCCGACGACGGCACCGACATCGCAATCTACACGCTATACGCCACTTCTGACGACGAGCTTGAGGTGATCTCTACCGCCTGCGAGAAGAGAACTGCGAAGTCAGCAAACGGTGGTGCTGCGGGCTACATGTTCCACGCGCCCCAATCTCAGCATCAGAATGTCAGTGCGGTCGTGGAATACCACCGTGCGCTGAACAAGGCTGGCAAATGAGACCCAAATTACGTTATAGCGGAGGTCCCGGATTGGCCCGAGAAGGGCATCCTCGCAGTTACACTAAACAAGTATATATGACTTTGAGAATATGGAGGACGACGACGAGGCGGACGCGCGGGTGAGGGGTTATGGCACCCATCGCTTCAAGGCCTCGGCGATCGGGATCATATTCGTCAACCTGCGGGTTGCGAGTTTGGGCAGGTTGGAGTGCAAGGAATGGAGTGGCGTCGGGCCAGACGCACCGAGCTCTGACGATGAGGAGGATAACGGCGACGGCGACAGCGATGATGAGCGAGGAGAACGGAGGGCAGAGCCGCGGCAGGCAAATAGGACTCGTAGCAGAAGTATCTACGGTACAGGTGGATTCGCAAAAATGTCGGGCAACTTGAAATTTAACGTGTATCCTACAACTCAGAGAATAAGGACGTCGTGCTCAACCTTGTGACTCGGTATATTGAGACTAGCGTTCAACCCGTCGGGCGAATGAGACTGGAAATGATGATACAACTTCGGGAGTTTGAGGGCATTCGCCGCGCAAGAAACAACATATCGTACAATTACAAAACGTACGCCCCTCGAACCGACCTGACTCTTCTTGCGGCTACTCGTCGAACATCGAGGTGACGGCCTGACGCCACTCCAACTTCGTCTGCGGGTGTGCGGCCCGAGAAGTGAAACTAACCATACGACGCATCGCGGACGTGTCCGTCGTGAAGTCCTGCCTATTCAACCGCTGCAAGTCAATCACCGGCTTGCCCAAGATCATCTTGCCGCGCGCAATAGGTGCGGGCTTGTTGGGCGCGATGACGTTGACGAGACCGGGGCCGTACGCGTCCGTAGGGTTGGGATCGACGTAGACCTTGACCGCGAACTCGGCGCCCTCCTTGAACCACGCGGTGGAGTCCTGGTCGGCGGGTTGCATAGCGGCGTCGGAGCGGTCGACGGTGAGCAGGAGACCCTTTTCGAGAGCGTCGGACGGGATGGTGGATGCGAAGTCGATGCTGACCTGCGCGGAGAGTTGCCCATTGGGAGCCCTCAGCAGCATGTGGTCGACGAAGTAATTGTTCCCGCTACCGTAGAAATAGAACGGCACGAATGCGTCGGGGTACTTGCGCTCGCGGTAGCGTGAGTCAAGGGCGCGTTTCTTGATCACCCGGACGTCGGACACTGTGACGCGACCAATCTTGACCGGGTGTTCAATTCCCTCACTGTCATAACCGCTGAAAGCAGACTGTAAGCATCGGAAGCGTTTTCGGTACTGCTAGTGATGCAGTGCGTACCGTCTATATGTGGTGGCCTCGAAAACGTTGCCGGGGAGACAAATCTCGTCAATGGTCATGCCAGGCTTTGAATCCGTCACGAGGTCGCATGGGAGAAGGTCCAGAGTGTTTCCCTCGATGTTCTCGACATGGGCGATGACGACAAGCTGGAAGCGTCCATTGGCATTGTAGAAGTACGGACGATAAGTCAGGGCCGCGTTTCCGTTGCCGTCGATGCCCTGCATCACGAAAGTGTGCGGCTGGGGCGTGATGGTGTTGCGAGCCACGACGTTCTGTGGTTGTTATATGTATGAGGTACAGTCTCGGCGTCGCATTCGGAGCCTCAAAGCCTACCTGCATTTCCTCAACCAGCACACTCTGGAAAGTATCGGCGATGGTCTGGACAAACCCGCCTGCCGTCTGGAACGGGGTCATCACCACGTTGCGGAGTACAAACAGGTCCTGTTGCGAGTCCTTCTCGAGCCCCAGGCGCTCCTTGTAGTGTTGCACGCACTCTCCATAGTGCTCGTACTCGAACGTCGTTGAGGATAGGAACATCGGGATAGTCTCCGGCAAGATGTTGGGAGCGGTGATCGAGAGTCGATGGAAGATGGAGTTGTTCAGGTAGTTGGCTTCCTCCACGTCCTCGTTCACCTTGCCGTTGATGCGGAAGTTGCACGCGAATACGTTGATGTTGAGATCGGAGCCAAGTTGGCAGAGCAGGTCTTTCGCCGCCTCATTCGTGACGATGTCTTCGTTGAGCTTACCCAGGATGTTTGTGCGGATGTATTCCTTTTGTTGGGCAAGAGCTACCGGACCATCCTTCTCAGCGGGGAGGGGGTTGAAGGGCACGACAATGAAGTCGTCCTTCTCCGTTGACATGGCTCCCCAATGCGCAGAGATCTACAATCGACGTGAATGAACAGCCGGAAGTCAGGGACGATGCTGCGCACCCGACGGCAGGACCACGAGGCCTCGCCCAGAAGCGCTCCGTGACCCCTATCGTGCAGACCGACGACCTTGTGATGCAGGGCAGTAGCAACAGCGGGTGCGCCAGGTTTGCTGTAGTATTCGAGTGAGTACTCGGGCTGGACATAATGAGGATGCACCAACCTTCCTTCCACACCGTAGATGCCGATGCTCTCGCCCGAGGCTTTCTGCGCGAGATATGGGGCAGACCAGGTCAGCAGCGACTTGAGACGGCCGTCCCGGTAACACAGCCCGCCCGCGGGGTACGGGATATAGCCCGCCTTGTGTGGATCGATCGTGATGGAGTCCGTTCGCGCGAGCGCATGAAACTGGTCGACAGTCGACTTCCTGAGTGTCGAGCTGGGTACAAAGTCACGTGATGGCTCCGGGTAGATCCCGTACGGTGTCTTCTTCGGCGAGGGTTTGCGGATCATCGACGCGAAGTAGCCGCCCCAGGCCGCATCGGCGTGCACGAGGAAGCACAAGCCCTTTTTCTCGTACGCGTCGCGAAGGTCGAGGATCTTGTCGAGCGGGTCGACGGCGCCTTCCTCGGTGGAACCAATGATGCCGACCACAGCGAACACGGGCTTCTTTTCGGCGAGGCACTGGTCCAAGCGCTTGGTTAGTTCACCAATGTCGAGCCGTGCGTTATGGTCGACTGGAACCTCGCGCATATATTCAGCGCCGAGCCCCGCAATGGCTGCAATGAAGGATGAGCGTCTTCATCACTGAGCATGGAGGGGAAACCGTACCTGCGCCCTTCGGCCATGAGTAGTGCTTCGTAGCAGAGATGAAGTAGGAAGGGGAGTGCGCCATCTGCCACTCGGTCTCGAGTGCCTGCTTTCCGCGCGACTGGACGAGGTAGTCATACAGGACCTCGTCAAGGTATGTCGGCGTGATCCCGAACTGCTCGTGAAGCCGGTTGGGAATGTCGAGGATCGTGGTCGCCGGGAGGTTCAACAGCTGCCAGAGGTCAAGTCCTGAGAACAACGCATCCTCGCCTGTCTTCGGGAGAGGAACCTTGAACGTGGAGGCGATGAACGCAAGTTCTTTCTTCATCGCATCTCTCAACGACAACGGGTAGTACTTGAGGTTACGTGCTAGAGGATGCAACATTAGTATAAGAGTCATCCTAAGTTGAACGACCGTCGCGTACCAGCCCTGCAGGTAATGAATCAGAGATGAGAAGTATGGGGAAATGGAGCATTGACAGACCAGAT
Organism: Dichomitus squalens LYAD-421 SS1; assembly: GCF_000275845.1. Classification (NCBI taxonomy): domain Eukaryota; kingdom Fungi; phylum Basidiomycota; class Agaricomycetes; order Polyporales; family Polyporaceae; genus Dichomitus; species Dichomitus squalens. The sequence goes on along the minus strand of NW_006766907.1, from coordinate 443,069 downwards.
AGACTCAAGGTTGGCGACGGTGCCGTCGCATGCGATATGACCCCATCCTTCAAGGTCGTTTTTGGGGCCCTCAAGTTCCTCCTGCCTAGTCGATTCGGGTACGACTTTGTAGCCGAGCATCCTGCACATCTCCCGGCCGACGCGCAGCTCGATCTCGGTGGTGACCGGACTAGCCTCGTAGGCGACATTGTTCGGATTGCAGAGGAGCGTTGACGCCATGCCGAGGATGCCCGGAAGGCTGGTCTCGAACGACATGTGTCCGGCGTAGCGTTGAGAGAAGAACGGGACGGAGAATTTGTACAGGTATGTGATCGTCTTGCGAACCTGTGTCTGTAAATCCGTACTTTCTTGATTGAACGCCTCCGACGCGCGTATAGCGGGCGTGATGAAGGCCTGATCCAACGGTGAGCGAAAACGCATGCGAACACATGGACGGGGATACGTACGCCATCTTCTGGATGGTAGGCGAGGCGAGAGGCCTTTTGAAGTGCGACCGCCTCAGCAAAAAGACCCCCCAAGATATCGCTGTTCTCAGCCTGAGGGCCGAGGAACCATGCAGATACGACTTCGTGAAGGTTCTCGTCAACGCAGTTGGCATAGGCACGGTTGGACTGCTCTCGCTGCGTGATATTGTCTGCGTTGAGACCCGACATGGTGTGGACAGTGGTCTGTGTGAATACCTCAATAACACGCAGGGCTCTGGCCTTATATCTATTCGGAGAGACTGTTGTGGCGTCTCATGGACCGGCTTTGCCGTCACAGTCCCAGCTACAGCGTCGAGGACTTCCAGAAAACGACGACAGATACGGCATTTACAGGGCTCAGGCGACGATCTCAACGTTCTGAACTTCCATGTTTTGAGATGCAGGAGGAAGAGGGCAGGTGGGACCCTTCCATGCTTTGATACGAGATTGTGAGCAGGAACGTTTGTAAGACCCGAGTGCATGTGCCCTAGGTTCCATTCTCTTCACTATCAGGTGCCTCACATGCCATGAAGTGGCCGAGCAGCTCTGGGAATGTGGTCTGGACATGCGGAACCGTCCGGCGGTTTGCAGCGTGAGCCGTAAAGATTGTCAGATTGGCGCAGCCAGTCTTGACAGTCGACTGCACCAAGCTGACCCCCGCCGAAGTTCAGAACGAGGATTCTATAGCGGGTTCCTGGGCAATGTGTCAATGCTTCCATTATCGTAGAGACAGAGAAGTGTTACTTAGGAAGACCGTGACGCTCGACCTGCCGCGTGCAGCTTGAGCCGACTCCCAAATGACCTGGTCCCAAAGACGTGCTCCGATTTTCACCAAGGCCTGTAATGCCGTGTGATGCACTATTCCATGGTGCGTTGAGTCCGAGTTGGAAGACGAGTACTCGACGGACGGGAAAGGAGAAACGGCAGGCCCACGTGTACTAGGATAGAATGGGCTGGACGCTTGATGCGCCCTTTGCCATATAAGGGAGTGTCGGCTTGGCCCGGCCAAAATTGGGGGGTAAGTATTGTTCCAGCCGCTGTGTGGCAATTGTCGTCGCGGGCCACAGCGACGACAGCCCTTTTCAACTCATCCATCACAGTCTGGTTCGCCTCAGACATGCTTGCACTCTTACCACCACTATCACCACCACCACCACCACCACCACCGTCCATTATGGCAGAACGCAACGGTTTCTCACATATGTCGACTGGTTCATCCGAGTGCGAAGCTTCTCTTTCACCGAGTACACAATCAATCACGGACGACACATGCGAACTCTCTAAAGCGCAAGTGTACTGGAGAGTTGGCGATTGACCCCTCCATATCGGCCACTGTGTCCGATCAAGCTACGGATTCAACCACACTCACCCCAATCATTCTTCCCGACATTCGGCATACATAATCCTGACGAGCTCTACGTGACTCCGCCTTTCCCGCCCCACCGAGACTGTTGAAGTGCCAGTAGAGCCAACAAGCGAGGAGTACTCGGCGGCCACGAACCGATTTGGCGTCAAGGTGCGCGACTTCGCATACGAGCCACGCCCCAAGGGCCGCGACATCCGCGCACCCGAGACCTGGTCGAAGCCATTCGACACTCTCGTTTTGCACGACCGCTACATCCGTCTCGAGCCTCGAGCGCGCGTTGCAGTCCCGAGCTCCCGGGCATGATGCTCTGGGGCCTCCTTTCCACCGGCCTGGTCACGCGCGAGGAAGCCGAGATCAACTGGCGGCCTGAAGCGGATTGGAAGCGTACAACGCGTACGTGAATCGTCCTCAAGGTCCCCACCCTATCGCCTCCCCGGCGGGGTTCAAGAAGCCCACAGCCGCGTACCGCAAGAGCTTGCTCGAGGACTCGTTCCACTCGCCGTTCTCGGCGGATGTGCGGCCGGAGCGCGTGATCTATATCCCGCCAGACGTCGAAGGCATGGTCGATGGGCCGAAGAACCTTCCGGACTTGAGGCGCGGACTGCGCAGAATGGTCCGCGCACCTCCCAACCCCCAGTACGTCGCCGTATACGACCTGCCCGAACGACCCGAACCCGCACGCTCGAACCCACCGCCCGCGTTGTCAACCCCTTCTCAACCCAGACTTGCGACAGCCTCCGCCTCATCTGCAGCCACCGGTCACAACGCTGCTGTTGGTTCCGCACATGTTGACAAGCGCCGTCGGACCAGTGGTCCCGCGGCGACTCCGTCTGGCATCGGTGCATCTGCCACGCCGCCAGCGACGTCACCCGGGGGAACTCCAAGGAACGCGGGTGGGACCTTGTGGCGTGGCGCGAGCTACTCGCCCTTGCCCGAGCGCGTTGCTGAAGCTAAGGTCCCCGGCATTTATTCCAACCTGTGCGTATATCGTCTAGAGCCTGTGAATGTGTTTCTTGAGATGCTCAGGTCTTGTTTGCAGGATGACATTCTTGGGCGGGGGCCGCGCTTGCATGTACGTTGCTTGACTTTCGGTCATAGATAACGCTGCTGACGTCCTGATCTATGTGTAGTGGCTTCAAGTTCTCACAACTCGAGATGAGTGGGTACTCGTATGCACGTCTCCATGCAATCGCTAATACTTCGATCCCGCAGAGGTTATCCTGTGTCTGCTGCTCTCGAAGTTCACCCTCACGCCGTCCGATAAGGAGATTCACTGGAACCTGTCCGGTGTTCGTTTCCCGACGGTTGACGGCAACTCGAAGCCTTCTATGCCTATGAATGTGGCATTATACAAGGGCTCCGTGCATGCCTAGACAGTGGCTACGTCAGAGGAACAAAGAAGAGATATACTAGTCGTCACCAAATTCTTCATTGCTAGCTTGGGCGTGCGTACCTCTAAACGTGGCAAACCATGAAATACCCAATGTCGCCGATACTCCGGGTATCATAGTTCCAGTGCCTTGAGAACCTCAAATTGATATATATATACACTTACCGGCAGTCCATGCGGTGACTCGGACACACTTGCATTTGAAGCCCTGTGCCGTAAATTTGGCGATATACCGGTCGGCTTGTCAACCAAACTGAGCATGTTCGTTTCGAAGGGGCCTATCGATATGCGAACCATTGCACAGAGGTATCTGTGTCACGGACGGACTCTACCGACACCGCTCCGAAGCAGCGCGACGTCGAGGCGAAAGAGTAGCGCGCGTCACAGGCGCTACACCGGCACCGCCTATGTCTCGCCGACAGGGCTTGCCTTGGCACCGTGAGCGCAGCATCTCAAGGCCAGCGTTGCTCACCGTATCATCCACCCTCCGGCGAACACTGGCCTCTGAGAATTGGTGTCTTGCATGGACAACGTTGCGAACTCCCTACGTTCGGTTTCGTCTACCGCGCAATCTCCAGCGCTTCCATGGGAGGTCATCGAGAAGACCATCGATCTCTGCGCCGATGACAATACCACGCTGCGCACCATCGCTCTCACCTGCAGTCAGCTCTGTCCTCGTAGCCTCTTCGTTCTCTACACAAAAGTTGTCCTCCGAAGCACGAAACAGCTCGTCAAATTCTACGATGCCGTCCAAGCTCAGCCACACCTTCAGCCTGTCGTACGATCATTGTCGTTTCCGTGGAATGATTTCTCTCCATTCCCACTGCTGTCCATCCTCCACGGACTCCGTCATGTCGCATTCGATAGGATCTCGTCTGTGATTAGGGACGGTGTTCAACTTCCCCTGTCTACTCTAGTCTACGACAGGCGACTCGCGACAAGCATCCGGAGTATATCTATCCGGAATGCTATTTTCCCAACGCAAACGACCTTTCTCGATTTCCTTTCAAACTTCCCGAGCATCGAAAACCTTACCTGCGAATATGTGGCAATCCAGTCACGTCTTCCGATTCCTTTGGAGAAAGTTGATTTAATGTGTGGGGTAAAACTGCGATCGCTACATGTGGGTGTTGTCATTGATCATCTGTCTTCGGTGATCGTGACTTATGGGTGTCTTTTCAGATACTTCGATATGTGAGTGAAGACATCACAGAGCTGCTGGTCCACATGGTCCAATCAGTCGATACCAGCACAAATGCGAACGGGGAACATACTGGTTTGTGCATCGTTCTGTCTCCTAGTCGCATATCGCATACGACTCAGCGGCAAATCAGAAGCATCATCTATGCCAGCCGAACACCGCCAGTGCTCCTTAACATGGTGGATACCGGCTCAGACTGAGAAACTACAAGATACCACAAACGTCTTGTCCAGCCTGAGGGCGACACAAACAGCAATCACGGATCTTAATCTAGTCCTCTGGGATATCGAGACCCTATACAGGGAATGCTGTCGAACTGCCAACCTGGATCCCTGTGTAGCCCTGGAGAACATCCTGCTCACGTATCCATCCCATCGCGTGCTGTTGACCGTTCCTGGTCGCCTTGTCTGGAACGTCCGGAAGACTTTATCCTGGTCGGACGAGATCAACGGGTACTTCCGTCCGCTAGGCGAGAAATGGGCCTACACTGAAGACGTCATATACTGTGAGTCTTGTTCGCTACCCACGATCTTGAGTCCAACGTTGACGCGAGTAGCCGGGAAACTCGGGCATGACTCGCCCGTCACCACACTTGTCGTCTCCTCTGATGGGCGGTGGGTAGCGACGGCCTCCGAGGATTCCACCATCATCCTGTGGGATGCCCGAGAGGGATGTATCGCGCAAGAGTGGTTCACCCGCCACTGCGAGGTCTGGGATCTCGCATTCTCGCCGGACAGCCGACACCTTGCGTCCGCAGGTGGCGATGGGAAGGTGGCGATATGGGACATCAGCGGCAGCTCACGCGAAGTCGCCTGCCTGGACGGTCACCCGAGCAGCGTCAAAGACTGCGCGTGGTCCGGCGACGGCGCTTACCTTGCATCCCGAGACAGCGACGACATCGTACGACTCTGGGACGGACAGTCATTCCAGCCGCTGCCTCTGCTCCCCGAGATGGCCTCCATCAAGCCGCTATTCTCCCCCGACAGCCGTTGGCTTCTTGTTCTTCGCGGGGGCAGCTGTGGTGTTTGGGATCTGGTATCGGATGCCTGCCTTGCGCTCGAGATGCCGCCAGGTGACGAGGACATTAGTCCTGTCCTCGCTGCATTCAGTCCCTCGAGCACACATGTCGCTGTTGGATGTCTGAGCGGGATGACCCGTATTTGGGACGTAGCGACGAGACAGGAATGTCTGCGCTTGAAGGTCCACGAGGGTTGGGTCTATGATATGGTGTTTTCCCCAGATTGTCGGCTGCTGCTCATAGCGCTGGACAACTACGCGATGAAGGTGTGGGATGTGCACACAGGCGCCATGGTCCACTCGCTTGATGGACACTCGGAAGTGGTGAGCCAGGCGTGCTTCTCCCCATGCAGAAAGTATATTGCCTCTGCGTCTGCTGATGAGACGGTGAGGGTGTGGAGGACGAGCGATGGCCCATGCTTGGCGACGCTTTCTGATCACAGTAACTGGGTCTCACATGTTGCCTTCACTCCCGACGGGACAATGTTGTGGTCTGCGGCATTCGATGGGACCGTCTTGGGCCGTCGACTACAGGACGTCATCCCGGACGAATTCGAGCTTTAGATAGAGACGTAGAGTGAACAGACGAGCCCCGTTTTGCTTCGCATCTCTTACATCTACTGCAGGATCTACAGTCTTACCCGGGTCCTTTGGCCACCATGGGTCCTTTGGCCACTGAAGGATTTTCTGTCCCCAGAGTAGAGTCTCAACCTACATGTTAACCCAGTCAAGTAGATAATGGTTTTATGTATGTTATCCCAAAGTTCCGTAGCCTTTGCTGTTCAAACACATTACAAGACTATGTTTTAGTCCAAAAAACTGCTGTTTTGAATTATATTCCAGTGATCGCAGCTGATGTATTGCTCCGATAACTTCCATAGTTTCAGGAAATGTGAAAAGGATATATCTAGCTTGTTTGAGACAAAGAACACTCTTATCGACATGCACTTCCCAGAGATATTAGATAAGTTCTCATCAACGGGACAATGAGATGCTATTAATCAGGCGCCAAGTCACACAACTCAGCGCTCCTCTGCTTTGCGTGCATCGAATGAAGGGCGGCGCTCGGGCGGCATTGCCTGATAAGATCATCTATTATCCATAGAAGGGAATCACGCTGATCTGTGACACTGGCCAAAGGACCCAGGACCGACTGATAAGCAGATTCGACAGTGATTCATTACGATCTCCTTTACACTGTTCCCAATCGTGCTCATACTTCTGGTGTAGTTACATGATACCGTATTGATTCAACCTAGATATTCCGATCTATGGCAGGAGGGGTGTGTGTGCTTCACACAGGTGAACGAAAATTGGGCGGCCAAAGGACCCGGGTAAGACTGTATGCATGCGATTCGTCAGTATAACCTTCACCTCGCTTACGGTAGTCTGACCCTCCACGAAATTGTCGCAGTCATAACCAGTTTCCTTGCGGGCGTTCTCTCCCTTTTCTTGCTCGTCGTCACGAGTCACAAGCTGCGAAGCCTGCGATCAGCTTGTGGTACATCATACTCAGGGGCGTCAATATTGCAGCACGGGCCGAACCGGGCCACACTGCGTGAAGCGCCAGATTACGGTGGCAGGGAACATGCTGGGAATCTGCGTATCCCACGCATGTTCCCCACGGATTCCTCAGCATATTCCCCCTTTATGGGAATCTGCTGGGAACATGCACATTCTCTCTAGATTCCCTCCACATCCCCAACGGCCTTGGCGGATTGCTATGGCAAGGGGGACTTGTCTGTCCAAAATCACTTATCTAACCGTGATGACGTTGTCGCCTGACCCCATATCAGTCTGCCATCGCGTCCATAGGCAACTTGACTTCGTACTTCTTCCATCCCCTCCTTGTGCCTGCCCTCTTCATGGTACGTACTGGCCATCGACTTCCGGATGCCAGCTGATGTCTGAGCCTCACTATGCAGGCGTTTTCAGGCTCTTGTAGGTACGTCTACTAATCGGGGCAATGGTGGGTCCTCTAATGTTGTATGTAAAGTCCCTGCATGGAATCTGATAGCATCTAGTAGGCCCGGCTGTTGTCCAG
>NW_006766907.1:431902-435333 GCF_000275845.1 Dichomitus squalens LYAD-421 SS1 | reverse complement strand
CTTTGCCTGATGTCCAGATCAGTTGTAGGACATCACCACACTTTGAACGCGGCGCATGACATGGATGGGGTGTCTTATTATGCTGGTCTGCAGATTTCTCAGACACTCGGGCTGTAGCGTAGAAGAGTCGGCCTTCGAATATATTTTCCGCCTATGATGATGTATATGTCCTTGCTGGCCCAAAAGCCAATAACCAACCACCGTGAATAGGTGCCTATATTGGGATATATGAGGCGCCAAACTGCAAACCTCATGAATATAAATGATTATTATGGTACAGAAGTGTATATCCCGTTTAATCCCATGTTACGCAGGGTACGGAATGTCTAAGTAATATATGGGGAACATGGTCGGAATGTGAGCGGAAGGCAGTTAATACCACGACATCCCCTAATCCGGCGGAATGTGGTGGGAACACGCTGGGAATGCGGCGGTAATGTGCTCATCCTCTCCTTGTTCCCCAACCTCCGTAATCTGGCGCTTCACGCGGTGTCCCGCTTTCGAAGCTCTCCACGGAATTGGCACTATAACACTTCCGTTCGGGAAGCCTTGCATCGCCTTTCTGGAGCTCACCTCGCGCTTCGGCCTTCGTTACGGCCACCATTCGATATCGACCGCTTGCTCCCACAGGCGAACAACATCGAAAGCAACGCAAGCTGCTCAACTCCATCTTCTCCATCGCCCACATGCGTCTCATCTCATCATCGACGAAGTCTGTCTGATAGTGGGTCTGTTTCCTCATCCACTGGCTTGTCCTAGGCGCCGACGGACCTGTCCCTATCACCGCTGCAGAACGCTCTCGACTCGCGCATCGATGGGAACGACACGGTCGAGACAGACATGCTGACGTGGATGGACCGCATCGCCCTCGACGGGACTGGGTCATTTGTTCGACCCGCTCGTCACAGACAAAGCGTCAGGACGAACTACGCGAGCGCAATCAAACTGTTCCAGTGAGTGAGCATTGCCAATTCTCGCTATGGCCTGCCACGCACCTATGTTGCAACTAAGTAGGCCTATGCAGGCGGAGGTGCCTGCTACGCCGCCTCGTGCCCTACGTCAGCGATCTGGGCCCGCCCGCGATCTGCCGGTGGCTCCTGGACATGTTCCCCCACAAAGGCGTGCAACAGCTCAAGTCGATCGTTGGCGTGATGCATGAGCGGTCCCTCGAGATCTTCCAGCTGAAGAAGCAGGCTCTGGAGCAGGGCGATGAAGCCGTCGCCCACCAGGTTGGCGAGGGCAAGGACATCATGAGTATTCTACGTAAGTCTTTTTAGATCCCATCGCCACCAATCAAGGTTGGACATGTTGTACCTATCAGTCAAGGCAAACGTCGAGGCATCGCAGGAGGATAAGTTGCCGGAGGAGGAGATCCTTGCCCAAATGTCGTAAGCGGCGAATGATCAGCTCGACACCCCAAAACCACGCTAACTATTTATTGGTCAGCACATTCATCCTAGCGGGAATGGACACTACCTCCACTGCAATGTCCATCACGCTCACCATTCTGTCTCAACACCCGGAGGTGCAGAAAAAGCTCCGGAACGAGATCTTGGAGGCCTCCAAAGGGGAGCCGCTTGAGTACGACGCCCTCGTCTCCCTTCCCTACCTGGACGCAGTCTGCCGGGAGACCTTGCGTCTGTGAGTGATGTTGTCCTGTACAATGAACATGAACCGTACGATTGATGGCGATGACCAGCTACGCCCCCGTCGCTCAGGTGTTCCGCGAGTGAGGACCGCGTAGCGTGTTCTCGTTCAGTCGTAGATGCTGATTGTTCCCGTCCCGTATGAAGGACTCGAGAGGACGTGGTGATGCCTCTATCGCACCCTATCCGAGGTGTGGACGGCAAGACGATACACGAGATCTTCGTCCCTAAGGACACCGTCGTCGCCGTCGGTCTCCTCGCGTCCAATCGCAACAAGGCCATCTGGGGCGAGGATGCAGAAGAGTGGAAGCCCGAGCGTTGGCTGTCGCCCCTGCCCGGAAGCGTCACTGAATCCAAGATTCCAGGCATCTATTCAAACCTGTACGTTTCCGAGTCGTCACTTCGGCTGCTGTCAGACGCGTCTCTGCGGAATTGCTCACCGCTCCGTCTGCAGTATGACTTTCCTGGGAGGTGGTCGCGCTTGCATGTAAGACACCACGTCCGATCGTGATTGGCATCGCTTACCGTCTCTCATACTCGCAGTGGATTCAAATTCTCGCAGCTCGAGATGAGTGAGCATTCGGTCCTACTAGTAAATCCTTGCAATCGCTGACATATTGTTTCGCAGAGGTTGTACTGTGTCTCCTTCTGTCGAAGTTCACATTCGCACAGTCCGACAAGAAGGTGAATTGGGTCTTGTCTGGGGTCCGTTTCCCGATCGTAGGCAACAGCCCGAAGCCGTCAATGCCTCTGAAAGTAGGGCTGTACAAGGGGCCTGTTCCTGCATAAGTAATAATTCCTGTCACGTAACAATGTCGATAGCGATCAGCCTCTTGAGCTGCACCTTCCTGCTACCTCGAGCCAGTCAAGTTGCTTACCTCGCTTTCGAAACTTCGCCTCCAGCGGTGCTTCTGACGCCCCTGGTGATTTAGCAGTTGTCATGCAAGACGCTATTATGAAGGGGCTGATGCGATGATGGGGTCCACTGCGATCATTTCTCAGGGTTTCACAGCATGGGAGAAGTCCATCGAGTTCAGATATGAGCGCCTCCCAGGACACCACAGCTCTTCGGCTTCCTCTGCATACTTCGCGATCGGCAGACGTGGGCTGACATGTTCTCCGACGATGACGCACCGCTGTTTGGAAGATTAGAGTCAACGACGTACCCAGGCCTTTGCTATTGGCACGATCGACATTGCGAGTGCTGCTTCTCCGATTGACAAGTGCAGAGGCTGACATGGTGGTCGCTCCCCAGATCCTCCGCCTTCCATGTCAGCCTCTTGACCAGGTTAGCATATAAACCGACTCGAGGTCGAGTGCTTGGCCTTACCGCTTTCCACCTGCTTCCATCGCTGCATACCTGCTATCGTCGCTCTACACCTGCTATCGTCGCTCTACACCTGCTATCATCGCTCTATACCTGCTCTCATCTCTCTGCGTCGACTCTTGTCTACTTTTCCATCGCCGTGACCTCGTTCTGCATCCGCCCGTATCCTCGCTTCGCAACATAAACAATTTCAAGATGGACACAACAAACATATATAACGCATGGGAGTCATTGAAGAGGTCCGCTCGCAAGTTCTGGGTCCTTCCGGGTCCCGTGCCCGTCGCCTTGTACTCCTTCAACCCTCGACGTGTGTCCCCGATCCTCAAGGACGACGTCAAGAACTTCGTGGCCGACGTCCTCCAAGTCGATCAAGACAGCGACGGTGTCGAAGTTCGAATTGACCGGCATACCTACGATTTGACCAAGAAGGTGAGCTTCCTGAACCGCTACTGGCCAAG